>NW_028118119.1:0-31315 GCF_965113295.1 Leuciscus leuciscus
ATTGTAATGGACTCCTCACTGGCCTTCCCAAAAAGACCATAAGACAGTTGCAGCTCATACAGAACGCTGCCGCTAGGATTCTGAGCAGAACCAGAAAATATGAACATATCACACCAGTCCTCAGGTCTTTACACTGGCTCCCAGTTAAACTTAGGATTGATTTTAAAGTATTATTACTGGTATATAAATCATTCAATGGCCTAGGACCTAAATACATTGCAGATATGCTCACTGAATATAAACCCAACAGATCACTCAGATCATTAGGATCATATCAGCTTGAAATACCAAGGGTTCACTCTAAGCATGGCGAGTCTGCTTTTAGCTATTATGCCAGCCGCAGCTGGAACCAGCTTCCAGAGGAGATCAGATGTGCTCCTACAGTAGTCACATTCAAATCCAGACTCAAAACACATCTGTTTAACTATGCATTTACTGAATGAGCACTGTGCCAATGTTCGTCCGACTGTTTGTACTGTATTTTATTTTTTATTTTTCTAAACTGTTTTAATTATTCTTATTTCTTTTTATTATTTTAATTTCTTCTATGTAAAGCACTTTGAATTGCCATTGTGTATGAAATGTGCTATATAAATAAACTTGCCTTGCCTTGCCTTGCCTAAAGAAGGGTCGAAAATGAATTTTGATCATAGTAATTCCTCTACCTTTTCCCCTATATACAACAGTAGGCTACCATATTTCACTACTGTATTATGACACACAGCTATAATAAATACTGTACTTACATTTAAATGACTGCAATGTAAGATAGTTGCTTTCCTAGGACTATTAGGCCATATTAGGTGGCACGTACCTAACACTGAGTGCAATTATTACATTTATTGTTGTTTTATTGACATCTTTCCTGAAGTCATTTAAATATTGAAAATATGCACAATATTTATGATGCAAGTATAACAGTGACACTCCAACAGTGAAGTACACTTAAACAATAGATAGAACTCAGTGTCTAACACTGCATACACACACTATTAAATAACTGTATTCAATTCTGTAAAAATAGGGGAAAAAACTCTGCATTCTGTGTGTTCTTTCCTATATAAAATTGTCATTTTAGACCAATAAAGTCAGTAAAGGGCCGTGGCCTACTGGTTAGGGCTTTGGGCTTCAGGCTTGTAACCGAAGGGTTGTCGGTTCGATCCCCAACCAGTAGGAAAAATGTGGCTGGGGGAAGTGGTAGAGCACTATCCACAGATGAAGTGGTCTATCTAAAAAAAATAAACTGAAAATGTATTGTTTGTGAAAATGTTAACTTTTTAAATTTAAAATGAAACAATTTGCAAAAGTTAAAACATATATGAACATATATGAAAATATATTTACATATGTTGAACTAAAATATATTTATTGGGCCAATATCAAATATTTGCATATATTCCAAAAATATATTTTGAAAATATATTTCAAATATATGTATTTTGTGTATGGCATACATGACTGTGAAAGCCTAGTGGAATATACTGGTTTACTGTTGCTACAAAGCACCTCAAACGTTTCAATATCTTGCATAGATTCATTGTTTTAACCCAGCTCCTCCAGAAGTGCCAAATGTCACAGCTTGGTTTCTTGTAAACGTCCATGTTTTCAGTGCACTCCTGACTCTGACTGCTGGATATTGCAAAACACAAACCAATAAGACTGGAGGCTTCCGCTTTAAGTGAGCTGTTGCCATTTTTATGCATCTGTGACTGCGGTAAAACACTCTATGACTCATCACACGTTGTTATAATTAACCAGATAGTTGAACAATGACTGCCCTTAAATTGTCAGTTTTGTTTCTTGATAATTTCCCTAGAAGTTGTATCAATTCAGTTATAAGGCTGTGATGCAATACAATGTAAAACAAAAAGTAAAAAATTAAAAGTAAATTTGTGACTGTGACTCATAATGAATAGATCATTCTGGCATGTGATCTCAATATGAGAGTCAGTTCTTTGTGTTTTTTTGTGTGTTTTTTGCAGACATGTGAGGAATATACACTACACTGAAACCCGAGGTTAAGTGTTTTGTTTTAGATCACATGAGAAGTGTGATCTTGGATCATACCCAAAACATTCATGATATCATCCCAAAGCCTGAACCACTAAGTTACCACTGACCTTGAGACTTCAATCATGCAAGTTATAACCACAAACACACAGGCTGACAGCATGTAAAGTCCTTCTGCGCTGTGGATGACCACTGATACCATGTGATACCTGAAAGGGGAATTTATTTTTTAATTGTTTTTATGTTTAATTATTTGTTTGTTTGCTTTTTATTCATTTACGTGCTTGCTCTGGTTTCAGAAAAGATCTCAACAGCGTCTCAAACTGTGCTCGCGTTTTCCAAGATACCTGCAATCAAAGGTCAGAGATCGCAATATGAGTTTAAATATTTCTCAGTGTTATAGCTTTGTAGGCTACTCTTTATGTATGTCAACAATGGTCTGATTTGTCTATTTTTATTTCTCCTGATTCTTTAAAGGGAAAGTTCATCATAAAATGAGAATTAAGTCATCATTTACTCATCTTGGTATCCAGTCAGAAAGAAAGTTGACAGATGTGAATGCGATAACTTCTTCAAAAACAATGGATATATTTACCTCAGAGGAGAAGGTACATGGATTGTATTTGATTTTTGCGTTTTTATTAATCTTGATTTCTCACAGGAGACCCTAGGCCAAGGTCAGGATTTTCATAAAATAATTCTTTAAATTTCCTTTTGTTTTTCACCGTACCGCCAGAACACTTGGAATATACGGCACATGTTGCATGGGATCATTCTGTGATACTTTTACATCTTTTAAAAAAAAGATTATGCTGGGCGTTATTCACTGCCGTTATAGACAGACGAGCGCGAGCTGGGTATTTATTTTTTTATTCTCCTTTTGTGGTCCGAAAAAATAAATGACATACTGCATTAGAACAACACCAGGGTGAGTAGCCTACATGATGACTTAATTTACTCCTGGAGTGTGATGTGTGTAATGACTTTGCATGTTGGTCTTGTGGAAGGTTTCACAGCCTCTTTTTTGTGGGTTAAACCATCAGTGGTTTGTTCAGTTTCATCAGAACCACGTTCTGATCTCATGAAGCGAGTACACGTGAAACACGGCGCTCCGCTGACTCGAAACACACACTATATGATGCTGATGTGTGATTCTGCCAGGACATCTATCCTTACTCTGAGGACAAACAGGTTCTGTTCTTCCTATATGAAACGAATACACCCCAATTTCACCCTCACCCTTTGTAATTCTTCACTCTTTATCTCAACTGAGATGAGAAGAACCTGAGCCGACACTATTTCAGTCAGGCGTGTTGTTCCTGTATGATCATGTCCATCGACATCACAGCTGCTGACTGGAGAACCTTCATCTGAAGGACACTCGTCTGTGTTTCGTAAGTCAAGCATCACCATTACAGCTCATACTTAATGTTAGCCATTTGAAGAAATCCCTAATCTTAAATAAAACTTTGGCCTGGTTTACACTAAAAGTATTAAGATGCGTTTTGGTCGATCGGATCACAAGTGGACGATGCTAAATACAGGTGTAAACGGGGTCTAAAACGCTTCGAGCTTGTCCACTTTCGACCGCTTCCAGAGGTTGTCGAAAACGCATTCGACCATTGCTATCGTAGTGTAAACAATCATGTGATCGAATGCGTTCAAAGAGCCACAAAAAGACCGTCAACTCTCCGTCTGCTGAACTAATGTGTAAATATCATGGGAAGAGCTCTAGCCAGACGGGATTTAAACTTTGTCGGCAGGAGACCCAAGTTTGGTTTGAAGACCAAAAACGTACCAAGCACAATGTTCTCTCATCATTCCTGATCTCTAACACACACTCACAGCGTTCGGCCATTTTTTTGTCCATTACAAAACGTTCAGCGTTTTGTCCATTACAAAAATGTGACAAAATATAGCAAAGACCTAGTTAAAGTCTCATTTTAAATATGTTTTAGCTGAGATTACATTAGATGTCTGTATTTAGTAGGTAACTGTCAAATGCATCAAAGGCAGGAATCCTCAGATAGAGCTTTGATGTTTAGTACAGGTCTTTCAGACTTATGTGTGGATCATTTCTTACCATCCTGCTATTATGTGTACTATGTAATGCTGGATAAGTTGACAAAACCTATAAAATCCAACATAATTGTGATTAAAATGAAAACTGGATGTCTGCAACATCCCTTGATGATGACATCCACCGCCTGCGCATCTTACTCATGTCTGATTGAATGAGGGGAATTCTGTTTAAAAATCCACACCCTCGGGGGCTGTTTTATCAAAGCCAGGAGGACTTACACCTTCACGTTGTGACAAGAACATGATAGGCCTTGCTCAAACCCTATGTGTCACTCTAATTAATGCCGTATTCTCGGAACCATGAACAAAAACTGGAGTTACGTCTCCTTTTTTTAACTCTAGGTTGCCTGGAGCGGATTCTAGACCACCAGTTCCCATGGAGTCTGATTTTGATTGACAGGAGGTCTGTTTGATGTCACAGACCCTTTGTCAAATGAACAGATCATTGTCGCTAACAAAGAAGCTGTAGTTATTCGATTTCTTTATGACGTGCGTAATTACAAGATTCCATAACAGCGAACTATAATTAAGGAAGAATTGTGTTTTGTTACAACAATCTGCTTTAAACTTTACACTACAGTTAAAAGTAAGGTCAGTAAGAGTTTTTCTCATCATCATATTAGGATGATTTATGTAGATTCATGTGACACTGAAGACTGGAGGTGAAAATTCAGCTTTGATCACAGGAATAAATTACATTTTACAATAGGTTCAAATAGAAATCCATTATTGTGAAGTGCAACAATATTTCTGTTTTTACTGTATTTTTTTTATCAAAGAGCAGAAGAGACTTCTTTTTAAAAAACTGTAAAAAAATCTTTTGAACAGTTGTTTACACTGTCTGAATGAATAACTTAACCACAAACAGCAACAACATTTCTTGCTTATTTTGAAACCAAAAGTAAATGTACAAGAAATGTCTGGGAAAAATGGGATATAAAGGATGCTTTCCATAAGTGCGTGATTTGATATGTCTCATAATGTTGAAAAAGAAAGTCCCTTCATTAAGATCAGAGCAGGTTTAAGTGTAAACGAGTAATCCGTGAAAAATCAGGCTGAAAGTCCCAGGATTTGGTTTCCGTAGCCTTAGGAACACGTTTTTAGTCTCAGGCAGGAATGGGCAGGTCTCCCGCAGGTGTCTGTACTACAACCAATTTCATCTGGAATGATCTTACTGATTGGCGACCAGGTCAAACCAAGTTAAAGCTTTAAAGTCCCACATCAGTAGCTTGTACAGCCTATTATTTGTTAAACAACCTCGGGAGAGTTTCACATTTGAAACGCCTTGTAGTGAGTAACGCAGCAACAAAGCAAGCCGTTTTCTGTTTGAACTTTACTGAATGAACTTTTGAATCTTCTCTTTGCAAGAGAAGTCAAGAGGGATTGCTTTGAAGTCTTGTGTGCATGGATAACGAAAGGTTTTTGAAGAACATACTGGGTGCGATGGGTCTGTCATACACTGAAAGCCTTATAAAAGTATCATAAAAATTAGGAGCCATTTCACAAATCTAATATGGTACCTTTAGGCTCTTTGCATTAGGTTTGAGTTGAGAACTACAGCAAAGATTTTTTAACTTAGGCTGTTCATGCTAAAAAACGCATGGACAACGTGTAAAGCTTGACCACCAGGATATTCTTTAAAAATTCTCCTTTTATGTTCTCCAGAAGTAAGTGACAAAGGCGAGTCATCAACCTTTTTGACTGAAACAGAGTTCCCAAACACTTGTTTGTGCACAAGTCATGATATAGCTTAGTGCAATTATCAAATCAAATAAATGTAGTCTGATGCACTGCATCTTTCAGAGTGAAGTATGTCGCATATTTCATTATACTACGGGGCTGTTGAATGCTTGAATCTGATTGGTTGATGAACGTTCTAAGGTGTGCAATTATTTTCAGGGAAACGCATGGCTAAAGTAGTTCCAGGTCTTTCTTAACCGCATTACATGTCTAAGTTGCGCTTTATTTGATAGGACATGCACTTTCGTGTACTTACAGTGCACTTACAGTATGGGTAAAATAAGGTAACTACATGGGTTGAGGTTATAGGGGTAGGTTCAGGGTTAGTACCTAGTTATAGTAATTATAGACTTATTAGTATACATACTAATTAGTCTATAATTACAATAACTAGTGGGAACTGGGACTGTAAAATAAAGTGTAACTGTTTTGGTTTCGAGCTACACGTAAGTTACCTGTTACGATGAGGCAGGAATGAAGCAGAGAGAGAATCCATATGCAAGCATTACATTTAATAACACAAACAGGTAATCCAGGCAGACAACTGAACACAGAACTCAGGACATGAACAGGGAAACAGCTATAACGACCGACAAACAACAACTAAAGCACAGAGGTTTAAATACAAATGCAAACAAGCTAAACAAGATAACAAGGGGGCGTGGTAAATGAGAAACACCTGGGGAGACTAATCAACATAACGAGGAACTGCTAAACATGGGACAAGACAGAGGAACACAGACATGAATCATTACATAACCCCCCCCCCTTAAGAGTGGCTTCCAGACACTCCCCAGGAAACAATAGTTCAGGAGGGTGGTGGAGCGGAGGCGGACCCGGGGGCGGGATGGAGGGCCAGGCCCGTGGAGCGGAAGAGGACCTGGAGATTGCGGCAAGACGGGAGGCCAGGGTGGAGCAGGCATTGCAGGCGACCAGGGCGGATCAGGCTGTGCAGGCGACCAGGGCGGAGACCATGGCACAGGAACAGACATTGGTTCAGGAACAGGAACAGACACCGGCTCAGGGACAGACACCGGCTCAGCGGCGGCCATCTTGTCCGAAGACACTGGCTCGGCGGAGACCATCTTGTCCTGAGACACTTGCTCGTTGGAGACCATCTTGTCCTGAGACACTGGCTCGGTGGTGGCCATCTTGTCCGAAGACACAGGCGTGGAGTCGGCCATCTTGTCCGAAGACACAGGCGTGGAAAGAGGAAGAGGAACAGATTCAGGCTCAGGCTCAGGATCAGTATCAGGAACAGATTCAGTCTCGGCGGGACGAGACTCTGGACGGGCGGACGTGACGTGAAGCTCTAGCTCGGCAGGACTGACGTGAAGCTCTGGCTCGGCAGGACTGACGTGAAGCTCTGGCTCTGGCTCGGCAAGACTGACGTGAAGCTCTGGCTCGGCAGGACTGACGTGAAGCTCTGGCTCTGGCTCGGCAGGACTGACGTGAAGCTCTGGCTCTGGCTCGGCAGGACTGACGTGAAGCTCTGGCTCTGGCTCGGCAGGACTGACGTGAAGCTCTGGCTCGGCAGGACTGACGTGAAGCTCTGGCTCTGGCTCGGCAGGACTGACGTGAAGCTCTGGCTCTGGCTCGGCAGGACTGACGTGAAGCTCTGGCTCTGGCTCGGCAGGACTGACGTGAAGCTCTGGCTCTGGCTCGGCAGGACTGACGTGAAGCTCTGAGCTTGACGGGACTAGCGGCAGCAAGGTTTTTGAACTGGGTAGGACCAGCGGCGAAGAGGACTCTGAACTGGTTAGGACCAGCGACGAAGAGGGCTCTGAGCTGGGCAGGACCAGCGGCGAAGAGGGCTCTGAGCTGGGCAGGACCAGCGGCGAAGAGGGCTCTGAGCTGGGCAGGACCAGCGACAAAGAGGGCTCTGTGCTGGGCGTCAGGACCAGCGGTGAAGGCTTTGTGCTGGGCAGGACCAGCGGTGAAGGCTTTGTGCTGGGCAGGACCAGCGGTGAAGGCTTTGTGCTGGGCAGGACCAGCGGTGAAGGCTTTGTGCTGGGCAGGACCAGCGGTGAAGGCTTTGCAGGCATGACGCGAAGAGACTCAAGCTTTGCAGGCATGACGCGAAGAGACTCAGGCTTTGCAGGCATGACGCGAAGAGACTCAGGCTTTGCAGGCATGACGCGAAGAGACTCAGGCTTTGCAGGCATGACGCGAAGAGACTCAGGCTTTGCAGGCATGACGCGAAGAGACTCAGGCTTTGCAGGCATGACGCGAAGAGACTCAGGCTTTGCAGGCATGACGCGAAGAGACTCAGGCTTTGCAGGCATGACGCGAAGAGACTCAGGCTTTGCAGGCATGACGCGAAGAGACTCAGGCTTTGCAGGCATGACGCGAAGAGACTCAGGCTTTGCAGGCATGACGCGAAGAGACTCAGGCTTTGCAGGCATGACGCGAAGAGACTCAGGCTTTGCAGGCATGACGCGAAGAGACTCAGGCTTTGCAGGCATGACGCGAAGAGACTCAGGCTTTGCAGGCATGACGCGAAGAGACTCAAGCTTTGCAGGCATGACGCGAAGAGACTCAGGCTTTGCAGGCATGACGTGAAGAGACCCAAGCTTTGCAGGCATGACGCGAAGAGACTCAGGCTTTGCAGGCATGGCAGCAGCCATCCTGGGGATAAGAACCAGGCGTGGCCGCCTACTTGGCTGAAGATAACCCTTAAATGCTGCTGGATTCATCGTTTGGTCGGTCGTTCTGTTACGATGAGGCAGGAATGAAGCAGAGAGAGAATCCATATGCAAGCATTACATTTAATAACACAAACAGGTAATCCAGGCAGACAACTGAACACAGAACTCAGGACATGAACAGGGAAACAGCTATAACGACCGACAAACAACAACTGTAGCACAGAGGTTTAAATACAAATGCAAACAAGCTAAACATAACAAGGGGGCGTGGTAAATGAGAAACACCTGGGGAGACTAATCAACATAACGAGGAACTGCTAAACATGGGACAAGACAGAGGAACACAGACATGAATCATTACATTACCTGGTTGCCTTAAAATATTGAGTTCATTGAAATAAAAAAAACTGAATTAATGCTATGGAGTTTGACTTAATCAACAGAAACTGAACTACATTATTTATCTAGGTTGATTTGACAAAAGAAAGAAAAATTGTGATGATGAAATAGTTACTTGTAATAATGCATAATTTACTGTTTATTTAGTATAGTAAGTACATGTAGTGTACCTTCGTCGCCTTAAAATAAAGTGTTACCAAATATTTAAAAGTGTTGATAATTATAATATAAATTTACATGTATGTTATAATATATATTATAACTTTTATCATAAATAATAATAATATTATTATTTTAATTTTAAAGAAATTATCCACCCCCCATTTGGGAATTTGCTGAGGCCCCCTGTATTTGGCAATATCCCAACACCAGCCAGAAAAAAATAATGATGAAAAGGGTACTTTATGGTGTTGAATAGGCCCTGGTGTCATGTTGTGTTTGTTCAGTGGGGTCTGTGGTTGTGACTCAGGCTTGGACTTGATCATTCCAGTGAATCGTGCAACTCTCTGACTGTGATTCAGATGAGCTGCCCAAGACATGAGTCACCTGAAGAGAGAGAAAGAGCAGAAGAAACAAACAATGAGAGAATCGAGTATGAATAGATTGATATAACACGCTTCCAGCCATGTCACTCCCTTAGATTCGGTTACACACTAACAACTACAGCTGACGCACACTTACAGATTTAGATGCAGTGGCTGCGGGAACTTTTTTGGAGATTAACTCACGCACACTCTCTCTCTCTCTCTCACACACACACACACACACACACACACACACACACACACACACATACACCTAAAGCGATTCTGATGATAGACTGTCAGACTGTGAGCACTCGCATAGCACACAAGGACAATTCCCAAATTGCTCAAGAGAAATCTAACACACAAAACACAGAGCTATCTATCTATCACACCAGACAGACAGACAGACAGACAGACAGACAGACAGACAGACAGATGCTTTATGTCTAACTGTAAGCCTATAAATATGCTTAGATACTGTACTGAGCTTTTGGACACTGGAAAACTACTGGGTCAATCTGTACAATGTAAGTTCACAGCGCCATCTGCTGGATAGGGTGAAAAATAAATTATTTTATTACATGGAATTTTCCATAACCCATTACATTGTGTCGTTGAAGACACATTTGAATATCACCAGAAAGTATGATGTTTATTTATTTATTTCGTCTTGCAGCAAATCTAATTAAATTCAAGGCTGAATGAACCGCATGGGAGAGTGTTTTTGTGATATGCAAATAACATGGTTGTTTGTTATGGTAATTTACACCCCTGACTTGACCAAGACCAAATTACTCTGTGTGCCATTAAAGTAGAATGATGAATACATTATAGGCTACAGGCAATGAATTACTTTATAATTCTTTATACTTTATCACTTTATAATCGTAGTTTTATTTAGCTTTTTAAAGTTCTTCATTTGTACAAACTGAATGAGTGTAACTGATTGACACTTGAATTCATTTCTGTGGCCGGTAGGTTTGTGTACAAGCAGCAAGTGATGCTTTTAAGTCCCACAATGCTCATGGGGCTGAACGATTCCTTCTTCTACCTTTGGAAACACACCCTTCGGCCATTTAGAGGCGCTGGGATTTCTTCACAAAAGGTCCAGAAGTCATTCCTATCCCAGCTCTGATCATGTGTCAGGTGTTTGCCTTCACACTAATCCATCCAGTCCTTTGGTGTGGTGTTCTCTGGGCTCCTCACGTGACCTGCCATTCAGACATCATTTCATACTGTTCCTACAATGGAGCGTTTTTACAATGAGAAAGCAGAAGCGGAGAGGTTTGGCTTTGTAAGGTAATACAACAGTAGGCTCAAATGTCAGGCGGATAAATAGTGGGAAAATGATCAGGGTGTGTGTGTTTGGGGAACAGAAGCTGCTCCGCTTATGTCACTGACAATCTCATATTTACGTTTTAATCTGAGTCCATGAACCTGTTCTGGGAATTTAGCCTACTTCATTGTCCTACCCCCCAAAAAATCTAAGAGCATCTTATTTTACTTTTATGTTTAGTATTGCATGATTAATCAATAGTGTATGAGGTTAGATTGGCGGCACATTTTTCTTCATACATTTCAGTACTTTGGCATATGTAGTGCAATCTGTATTTGCTAAATTATTATGTATGTGTAGTTACAGGGAACATCTTTAAGCCTATAATCTCTTCCACAAACTGCCAGGAGCTTAGGAAGGCTTCTTCAATTTATTTAGGAAATGCTCAGACATTAATATTACTTCTTAATGTCTACACTTCCTAGATAGCAAAGATTGTAAGATTTTTCTAAAAAAAATAGATTGGTTTTATTTGGCACAAATTTTCCATAACAGCAACAACTTTTCTCACTTAGTAAGAGGAGGCAAGACTAGAAAATATTCTAGATGATGATGATGATGATGATGAAGATTATTATTGTAGTAGTAGTAGTAGCTTATCAAAATCAAATCATATAATATATCAATAAGTTGTGTGTAATCAAATAATTATTATGAATTTATTATTGTTGTTGTTAATATTATTAGCAATTGATATTAAAATATACAAATTAATATTATTTTATATAGAATCTGGTTTAACTTAACTTAAAGCATTATTATTATTATCCTACTATATAATAATATTAATAACCACAATAACACTTATTATTGTTTTTTATTAATATTATTTTTATTTAATATTTCAGAAATTGCTAATATTATTAGGCTTGTAGTAGTAGTAGTAGTAATAGTCGTATTTGTTTAATATTTTATATAATTGACATTTAATTATACAAACTGTATAGCATTTGGTTTAACTTATTTATCTATGCATCTATAACAGTTACTATTGTTGTTACATTATTTAATATTGCTTAAATTACTACCATTATAGCTGTAGTATTACCACTATATATTGTAGTATTTAACAGTTAGGTACTATATATAATATTAGGCTATATATATAGCTGAATTAAGTAATTATGAATTTTTTATCATTCATTCATAAACTGCTGTATTTGATCGTAGTGTAAAATGTGATGTTCACCTCCCTTTAAGAGCGCTGCGCCTTTAAGCGCCATCCAGAAGCGCTGCTGGTGTGTGTGTGCGCGTGTGTGTGAATGTGTGTGGTGAGTGAGAGAGTGTGTGTGTGTATGTGTGTGTCAGCCGTACCCATCATGGCCCCTGAGCAGCAGCTGATCAGACGGACCGGCGCTCCGCCATCCTCCTCCAGCGAGCCGCGGCCCCGGTGAACCGGCTCCATGTGTCCCCCATTCTCGGTCAGATATCTGAGCAAGAGGGCCGTGCTCCAGCCGCCCAGCGCGAACATGAATAAGGATTATTCCATTAATCTCTCGGTGCAGCAAGTGCTCAGCCTGTGGGTCCAGGGCACGGTACCGACCCTACAGCACTTCACAGGTACGTTCACGAGAGGAGAAAGATCGGGTGAAACGGGTTCATGTGTGTCATCCAGACGCGCGCACACGCCTCTCCACACACCGGTCAGTCTATTGTACCGGCAGGAACACGAGCAGCTGTGCGCATCCCATCTGAACAAGGTCACACTTCACATCACACACACTGTATACTCTGTGCTTACATGCTAAATTAATAATGCTTTATCTATAGTATTGCATGCAGTCCTTAATGCAATAGGAAGTGTGTATTGCCAGTGAACTATAATACATCGTGGCATCGTGTGTGTGTGCAGTCTGCTTTGATAGCCTGCCTATATATAAAACATCATAGTGAAGAAGACCATGGTAAATGTGGGAAAAATATAATTTTATATTGGAACATGTTCAGAAAACACTGTAATGATATTGCCAAAGAACTTTTCGTAATAGTAGCATTTTTTGTTGTTGTGGCAAATAGTGGCAGCTATAACATGGTAATCATTCGGTATCAATGTAGCCTATGTATCATTTTAATATATTGTGATATTTTTTTTTTTTTTTTTTTTTTTTACAGTATTTCAATATATACTATGGTATTACCATCATAGTTGTGTCTAAATTATAGTTTTACCATGGCACCATGTCCAAAAAAAATACTTTTTTTGTTATCGGAATAACTATAATATGTGTTATAGTAAGAATAGTTCCCCATGCACCTGACTGTGAGATGTCTGTTTTTGTGTATTAGAAGTAAAAGCTTTGACCGTAGACCGTAGTGCTCTAATGCATTCAGCCAGTCTGATGTGAACCTCTAAAAAGCATTGTGCCACCCATCAATCTTTAGTTAATCTTGAGTCATTGCATGGTTTCTGGCGGCTCTCGGCTCGTGTAGTGGAGTAATCATTAGTAATTACCTTCACCATATTGGTCTCCACATGATACTGTGCTCATGGGCTTCTGTTGTTGTGCAGCATTATACAGTCTTGCCTTGTAGATTGTGTGCTAGTGACTAGTGACATGAGTGAGACCAGGCTACGAACACCGTGTAAAACATCTATTCATTGACAAGGGTGTAACCTTCCATGGAAAAACCTCCCCATAAACTCCCAAAGAATACTTAATTTCCTATTCAAGGGTCCAGATTAGATGGGTGTATGAACAACTACAGCAATAATATTTTCCTTTCCTTAAATTATTTTGTTGTGTATATGAAACGGATGTTGTGATTTGTTTTTTACTGATTGCAGTGGCTCTTAATTGGTGAGTTTTGACCCTAGACAGTGGTTATGACCCAAAAAGTGCATAAAACCACGAATATACACATATATAATAGAATTACTAGACATGTATAATGTTACAAAAGATTTCTATTTCTCTCTCTCTCACACACACACACACACACACACACACACACACACACACACACACACACACACACACACACACACACACATATATATATGTATATATATACAGTAGGCTATACAGTCAATTTTTTAAATATCTTGTTTACATTTGTGCGATAGAGTTTTTGTATTTTGTTGGGTCACAATGTAAAATCTGGGTCCTGAAGCAAAACTGCTTTATGATTCCAGCATAAAACTGGAGTCTGGATGAACAATGTGATGTAATATAAAAGCCAGACCACGGCAGGTAAGTGAATGTGACTGGAAGGCAGCATGAAGTATTTCTAGGGAACAAGTGTACGCCGGTTTTACGGTGCATGAGGCACGACACACACCCATCCTTTCACTTCCGCGATTTGCCCAGATTATAATTTTTGCAATCTTGTGGTGGACATCTGGCATGACGCAACACATGATGCAACTTATGAGAGAATTGCAGGACGGGTAGCATGTGAGATAGCAAATAATTCACTCATGAATAAAAAAAAGTGATTTATTACTCACCCACCCTTGTGTCATTCCAACAGTGCTCAAAAAGTAGCTTAATTTCGCAAAATGACGTAATGCGGCAACAGTCTTTACATCTGTTTTCTCTCAATCCGTGCTCACATTCTGTATTTTAATACAATATATAGCCGAATGTCCAATAAAAGCTATTCTCATTTACATATTTTCTGTCAGATATCAGAAAGAGTATTATTTAGTGACCGACTAGCAGTCCAAAAATCACAAAATTTGCTAGTTGAAAAGAAGTCACTAATCTAGTGACAAAGAAAACACTGCATTCCAAAGCATGGCACTCAAAGAGAAATTTTTAAGAATATTTTGATAAATAAAACCAGTTCAGAGTGACCAAAAAAGCACCATGAAAAAACCAAACATGTATTTGTGCAACTGCATAATAGTAAATGATGACAAAATATCGATTTTTGGCTGAAGAACGTGATGGGGTGAGGTGGCACCTCAGCATTGGTTAGAACATGAACCTCAGCCCCCCCGCCGCTGACAGAGACAGCTGTGTTCAGATGTGTTACGCATCACTTTTTGTGATGATGTGAAGGAACAGCACAGGTGCAGAAGCACAGAGACTCAAAGAGAACGCAGGGAGATTATGACTCGAGAGGAAAGTTAATGGAGTTTCCTGTTTTGGTCAGTGAAACAAGCCTATTTAGTCATTTCATTTCCTTCTGCTGTTTATGAAGGAGACAGAGTTCTGCCTACTTAGCAGTTGTTTGTGCCTTTGGGTAAACAGTGTGTTCTTCTAAACGTTGGTTTTCAAAGTCACATGATCCATCAGAAATCATTCTAATATGCTGATTTGCTGCTCAAGAAACATTTCTGATTATTAACAATGCTAAAAAAACAACTGGGCTGCTTAACATTTTTTTTTCTGGATTCTTTGAGCATTTAAAAAAAATAAAAAAAATATTTTGTAACATTATAAATGTCTTGTTTAATTTAATGCTTCATCCTTGCTGAATTCAAGTATTCATAATTTATATATATTAAAAAAACATTTTAATGCATATTCCAAGAATAAATATTTCTAAGAAAACTGGTTTCCTGTGGAAAAACTCGGTCACAACATTAGGGGTTGTGGGTGATTCTTTTTTAGCAAGTCTGTATTTTTATCGTCTGCCAGACACTGCTAATAATACGATCTCACTGTGATATCAAAACCAACATAGAAACATCCATTATACCCCCAATGAAGTTGTAATTATCTCAGTATGCAGCTATTGAGTTTCCTGTGTGGAAGCAGAAACTTTATGCTTTCATAAAAAGTTGAAATCCTGTTAGCAGTAGACATGTGTGACAACTTTTGCTACTTCTTGTTTGGTGATCATTATCTCGTTTAGCATTTAGCTATGTTTATTGTGGTTCGCCACAGAGTGAGATAGCGCTAGGTTATTGCATGTTTGTTTATGTGTGCTCACTTAATTGGAATAAGAATTTTGTCTGTCTGTACTGTGCTGATGTTAAAGAACGTTGTCACTGACTATGACCATTGACAGCTTGACAAAAGAGGCTTTTTGTCACCTCGGAAACTGCTTTGTTGACACGGCGAAAACCCAGGGTGTTCAAAGAGGCCTTTCACAAGCGAACACTTTACATTGACCCATCCCTCTTGTTTTGTGACAAGATGACCTTCAAAATATGTCCTGATGATCTATGTTGTTGTATTAGAGTAACCTACCATAACCTGTCACGCGTTTCTGTTCAGTGTTTACTTTTGTTTGGTTCTTCATAGTTTAATAGTGTTACATGTATTTGTAGGTAAAAATGAGTGTCTCTCTGTGGGTCAGTAGTACATTGAAGGAATACTTTCCATCAGCATCATTCAGTTTTGGCTGATCATGGATGATCTGAGGCTTTTCTGCCCAGTCTGGCCCAGTTTACTGATAACAGAGTGTGTGTGTGTGTGTTTACAGACCTCCAGCACTGTCTGGACGTTAAGTCTCACTTAGCATGTGAGCGGCAGCTTATAGCTTAATCAATACATTTTGTTTGTGTCAGTCTTTAGTCATTTACACATAGATAATGCTTAGTCATGGCCTAATGGTTAGAGAGTCAGACTGGTAAACCCGAAGGTTGCGGGTTCGATTCTCAATACATGGAGGAAATGACAGGACCTTGACCTTGAACAAGGCACCTAACCCCCAATCACTCCCTGAGTGCCACTTCAAAAATGGCTGTCCACGGTTTGCTGTGTGTGTGTTCACTACTCACTACTCTTAATATGTGTGCACTTGGTTAAATGCAGTATGGGTTACCATTAGCCTAGAAATCTAGATGCACCCAGCAACATGTATTTTGCAGCCAGGGCAGTCTAGCAACTCTCCATTGACTTTCGAGGAAGGAAGATGTGTTTGTAGTTTTGCCGGGCAGATATGGCAAAAGTTGAATCTATCAACTAGCTCCGCTGTTGGGAAAACGCTCTGGTTGGTTGAAGCGCTGTCCTATTGCGTGCCGAGGGAATTGAGCTGTGTCTATGGTGAGTTGCCAGACCTAACATCTTGATGTAGGTCTGGCTTGCCAGGCTAGGTTACCATACTTGGCCTTCACATGTCACTCATTATCTAATGCACAGAGAATATACAGTATATATCAGCTACCACTCATTAGATCTAGCTTTCTGTCTGTCAGCTTTAAATCAGGCACAGAGATAAAGTAGTGCAGTAAGGTTACTTTTATTTGATTAAATTATAACATTTATTTGAATGGATCAGCCTATCGCGAGAGATTCATTCAAATAAATATTAGAGAGAGAGAGAGATGTGTGTGTGTGTGTGTGTGTGTGTGTGTGTGTGTGTGTGTGTGTGTGAATTATGAATTACCTGCATCTTTGCAGTGTCTCTCTTCTAGCAATGATGTTTAATTACTTAAAAAAACTGTGGTTACAACATCCTTGCTGAGTAATATAATCTAGCGATTTAGTAGCAAAGTTAATTAATTAATATTTATAAAATAATGAAAGCAGCGCAATAATATAGAACGGTGATTAAACTGACCTGTGCATTAAACGGCTTTATTGCACACCCTCCAACCAATCAGAATCTTTAGACAGACCATATAAATATATATACTGTGTGTGTGTGTGTGTGTGTGTGTGTGTGTGTGTGTGTGTGTGTGTGTGTGTGTGTGTGTGTGTGTGTGTGTGTGAGAAAAATCATTCTAATAAGCTGAGAATATGCTTGAGTTGCTCAAGAAACAATTTATATGTCGAAAACCTGTTTTGCTGCTACATATTTTTGTAGAATTCTTTGATGACTAGTTGAGCTCAAAAGAGAAGCATTTACTCAAAATAGATATCTTTTGTAACATTATAAAAAGTATTTGCTGTCGCGTTTGATCAATTTAATGTGTACTTGCTGAATAAAAGTATTAATTTCTTTAAAAAAACCTACTCCAAACTATTGAACCGTAGTGTATCACAGATTCCACAAAAATATTAAGCAGCAAAAATGGTTTTCCTCATTTATAATAATCAGAAATGTTTCTTGAGCAGCAAATCAGCATATTAAAATGATTTGAAGGATCATGTGACACTGAAGGCTGGAGGAATGATGCTGAAAATTCATTTCTGTGTTGAATGAACACAGGGTGTTAATGGCACAATGTTTCTTCATGCTTCAGGGTACAAGCGCTCTGATCAGCACTATACAGTGTTTCATGTGCAACTATGCAGTTCGTTATTTGACGCGTTTGCTTTGACATGTTAAATTACAGCTGTCAGCAGTATTTCTGCCCGAGCGTGTTGGTTTCTCAAGCATTTTTCATTTATGTGGAGCTGGATTTCCCAGAGTTCATGACAACAGCAGTTTGATCATCATTGTTGTTGAGCAAAGATACCGGTCCATGTCATGGAATCTTCTGGAACGATCCAGAGCCGTCTGAATCTCTCTCAGTGGAGACAGACTGTCCATTTACTCTCCTCTGATCTGTGTGGACCAGGCACTTAAATAATAACAGTCTCCAATCCAATGGAGGACTGAGAGACATATATAGAGTGATAAAGAGAGAGAGAGTATATGAAAGTGGACCAGACAGTTTATGAGAAAGCGAGGTTGGTGATAGTGGGAGAGTATTTATCGAGGTTCACTTTTGTAAGAACAGTGTGTTCTGCTCGGTTAAGATGGGTTCTGACTGGAGACTCTCACAAGCATTTCTTCAACTATGAGCATCGTCTTGTGAACATTTATAAAAATGTTGTTTATTTAATTGACTTTATTCCAAGTGTGCATATCCATACATCATAGTAGAATTCTGTCAGTTTTGTCTCTTTTTCCCCCACTGATTTATTATTATTATTTATTTATTTTTGCCAACAAATGTCATGTGCACCACATCTGAATTTGTGTTTAATAATATTATGTGGTGGAAATCACATTTGAAACATTTTGGACTGACTCATTCATTTGTCTTCAATTCCAGCATTCCTAAACACACACACACACACACACACACACACACACACACACACACACACACACACACACACACACACACACACACACACACACACAATTTATTATATTTTCATGCTTTTTTTGCATAATTTGACAAAATTACAGCTTGATTGGAAATGACAAAAAAAAAATCACCGGTCATTCTAATATGATGATTTGCTGCTGAAGAAAAAAATCATATTATCATCAATGTTGAAATCAGTTGTGCTGCTTCCTATTTTGGTGGAAACCGTGATGCATTTTTTTTTTCATGATTGTTTGATAAGTAGAAAGTTCGAAAGAACAACATTTAATCTTTGTCTTCATCTCCTGCTCTTCTCCTTGGTAACCAAGTACACTACCTTAATAGTCCTAGATTATATTAGTGGGTAAATTGCTGGTTGTGGTGAAAATAACATCAAAACTCAGTGACAGCCATAATTTTGTGTATAATCAAATATTCACATTATGAGATTGAAAGTCTGGGTGTGGGATGAGGGTGAAACAAAGTCACATAAAAGGTATTTTTAAAAGGAATTCAAATAAATGACAGATTAATGTGATCTCATAACAAAAACTGTTGCAGTCTGTTCATTTTAGACATAGACATAAAGTGTGTTGCAGAACTGTGTTAGTGTTTCTTTAACACATTGTATTTCCTCTTCACACAAGAAGCAGAAAGAAGAACTTTTTAAAGAAAAAAACATACACAAATAACTATTCTACTAAACTACTTTTACACACCTACTTCTGTATTTTTTTGATGCATTCTTGGATTGAACAGCCAAAAGTTAAACATTTTATATCAAATTGGATGGCCACGCATCTGACATATTCATGCATGTGCTTCCTGAATGAAATGCAGAATTAACCAGCTAACTTTCTAACTAGTTTGTTCTCTCTCTCTCTGTGTGTGTGTGTGTGTTGTCTCTGCAGAAATGTGGTACTGGGTGTTCCTGTGGTGTCTATTCTCCTCTCTGTTGGTTCACAGCGCCGTGGGTCTGCTGATGTGTGTGACATTGCAGCGTCATAAGAGAGGACGGCTCATCACACTGGTGCTCATCAGCGTGGGCTTCCTGGCCTCGCTCACCGGAGGGGTCATCACCAGTCAGTACTCGCACACTTCTGCTTTTCTTATCGGACAATATCAGCACATTAAGTCAAGTGTGCATGTTCTCGAACACAACATGAACTCAAAATTAATAAATGTGCATGGTCTTTTTGTGCATGATTCATTATCGCACAATTTTGCTGTTGTAATCAAGTCACCGTGAGACTGGGAAATGTTTCTGATCCAACAACATTTTTACATTTTCTCATTCATAGTTCACAGCCATGATGCTAGTGTGTTCTGGGAGGTTGCTGGGGTGTTGCTATATGCAGTTGCTGAGGTGTTCTGTGTGGTTTTTAGAGAGTATCTGTGACTGATAAAATGCATTAGAATGGAAAATGTTTTAGCGACATTGTCTAGTTGGGCAGGGTGTCAATGAACTATAGCTGTTAGCTGTTCTCCAGTCTAGCACAAATGTAGTTTGATTCAAAAATAACCCTATGCCGAAGTGCCCATTCCCAGAGGTCTGCTTTAATATTAATATGGATCTGGCTGAGAGAGAGAGAGAGAAAGTTAGAGACAGAAACATTTAGTCAGTTAATGCGTGTGTGTGTGTAATTGATTAAATTTTTTTAAAGAGCTACTCACACCACGATACACATTAATATTCATATACATACTGTATACATTAAAACAGGGGTGCCCAATCCTGCTCCTGTCGACTGTCCTGCACAGTTCATCTCCAACCCTAATCAAACACACCTGCCTTTAATTTTCAAGTGATCCTGAAGACATTAATTGGTTGCTTCAGGTGTGTTTGATTAGGGTTGGAGATGAACTGTGCAGGACAGTCGTCAGGAGCAGGATTGGGCACCCCTGCATTAAAGGATTAATTCACCAAAAAATAATTGTCATTAATTACTAGCCCTCATGTCGTTCCAAACCCACAAGATTTTTGTTCATTTTCCAGACACAAATGAAGATCTTTTAATGAAATCTGTTAGTTTTCTGTCCCCCATTTACAGCTACGCATCTATCACTTTGACACTTTGACACTCAAAGTTCATAAAGAGGTCGTAAAAATATTAATCGCTTTATGAAAAGATTGAATTGAGGCTTTTATTCACCTATAAACATTGATTAGCGAACATAAACATAAGCTCAAAGGAACCTGCTTGACACGCAAGAACAAACTCTTGCTGAAACTCAAATGTGCTGCGTAACACGAGAATGAACCTCATTGGTTCTTGCAGAAGCTCAAACGTGCTGCGTAACATGACAATGAACCTCATTGGTTCTTGCTGAAACTCAAATGTGCTGCGTAACACGAGAATGAACCTCATTGGTTCTTGCTGAAACTCAAATGTGCTGCGTAACACGAGAATGAACCTCATTGGTTCTTGCTAGAAACTCAAACATGTTGTGTAACACGAGAATGAACCTCATTGGTTCTTGCTGAAGCTCAAGCATGTTGTGTAACACGAGAATGAACCTCATTGGTTCTTGCTGAAGCTCAAATGTGCTGCGTAACACGAGAATGAACCTCATTGGTTCTTGCTGAAACTCAAATGTGCTGCGTAACACGAGAATGAACCTCATTGGTTCTTGCTGAAGCTCAAACATGTTGTGTAACACGAGAATGAACCTCATTGGTTCTTGCTGAAACTCAAATGTGCTGCGTAACACGAGAATGAACCTCATTGGTTCTTGCTGAAACTCAAATGTGCTGCGTAACACGAGAATGAACCTCATTGGTTCTTGCTGAAGCTCAAACATGTTGTGTAACACGAGAATGAACCTCATTGGTTCTTGCTGAAGCTCAAACATGTTGTGTAACACGAGAATGAACCTCATTGGTTCTTGCTGAAGCTCAAACGTGCTGCGTAACACGAGAATTAACCTCATTGGTTCTTGCTGAAACTTAAACGTGCTGCGTAACACGAGAATGAACCTCATTGGTTCTTGCTGAAACTCAAATGTGCTGCGTAACACGAGAATGAACCTCATTGGTTCTTGCTGAAGCTCAAACATGTTGTGTAACACGAGAATGAACCTCATTGGTTCTTGCTGAAGCTCAAACGTGCTACGTAACACGAGAATGAACCTCATTGGTTCTTGCTGAAGCTCAAACGTGCTGCGTAACACGAGAATGAACCTCATTGGTTCTTGCTGAAACTTAAATGTGCTGCGTAACACGAGAATGAACCTCATTGGTTCTTGTTGAAACTTAAATGTGCTGCGTAACACGAGAATGAACCTCATTGGTTCTTGTTGAAACTCAAATGTGCTGCGTAACACGAGAATGAACCTCATTGGTTCTTGCTGAAACTCAAATGTGCTGCGTAACACGAGAATGAACCTCATTGGTTCTCTCATGTCAAGTGAACATGCTTGAGCTTCTGTTTATCATAACGTATGTGTGAGTTGATGAACAGAGAACATAAATTGCAGAGCCAGGCTAAAGTGACATCCAGTCTAAAAAGTCTGTTAAGTAACACATGATGACCCACATTTATATATAAACTCATGTTTCCAGTTTTCAGCAACATGGTGGGCATGTTGTGACACGTTACATACCCGAGGATGGTATTCAATCATAAGAGACCGCATTTACATATAGAAGAAAACAGAAGCAAAAACAGCCTGTTTAATTGTAAGTGTCAGAGAGAAGGTAAAAAACAAATTGTTTTTGGTGCAAGAACCCTTGACTAACATTATAAGGAGACTGCAGGGATTTAAAATGTACAAACGTGTAGAATGCAGCCCCTTATAAATGTATTATTTTGGCTTCAAATGTATCAACTTTGCAAACAACCACAGTCACAGTCACAGAAAAAACATCTCTATTTCAATTTCAGACGTGCGATTTCCCAGAGGAAGATTTAATCATTCAGATGTTGCTCTTTTGTGGCTCTGTAGACTTGGAGATCTCTTGGAGGTTATGTGTAATTTATTTATCAACTTTGCCTTGGATGTTTCTTCTGAATAGATAATTCCCTAAACACCTACAGTATAATTGAAAAATTATTTCACACCAAGTTTAATTTTAATTTTAAACTGTATAAATTACTAAATTATATATGGTTTGCATAGCAACCACCCAGATCACCCTAGCAACTGCGTAACAACACCCTGTCAACTAGAGGCCTAAATCCAGAATTCGGAAAGGCACGGAAAATGAAAAACGTATTCTACGGAGCTCCTAAAGGGACATTGTTAGGCTTACTGGGGTAGTTGTTTACATTAGTACATCAGCTTTCACTTATCACGTGAAGACAGTTAGGAGAGATGATTGACAGGGCGATGTCGGAGGATTTGGTGTGCAACATTCCTGAGCGTCATTGTCATGTATCTCCTCATAATTTTTTTCCCATCACCATGTTCCTTTAGGGGCTTCGTAAAATCCGTTGTTTCCTTTCCAAACATCTCAGCAAACACATAACGTTCCCGTTACGTTAGTATTTGGTTCCCGTTTGGTTATTTTTTGAGAACCAAATAATAACGTTCCAGGAACGTTCTTTTCAGGTTTTATTTTTTGCAACCATAAAATAATGTTCCCAGAACGTTGCAGGGAAATAACCTAAAAATAACTTACACAGAACATTTCCAAATGGTTATTTTTAGGTTATTATTTTGCAACTGGGGTAATGATATTGGAGAAAAAAGGTTAGGGGAACGTTAGAACAGCGTTAAAATAATGTTAGGGGAACGTTAAAGGAATGTTAGAATAACGTTCTACAAACCAAAAACGTACGTTCTATTTCCGTTGAGAAAACCTTTCTGGCTAACCACAAACAAACCTTAAAAAAAGAACGTTCTGGGAACCAAAAAGAGCTGGGATAGTATTCGGCTTCGGCCACATCCCTACTAGCATGCATCCTTAACACTCAGCAACCACCCAGGACACCTCACAAACCGCATAGAAACAACCTAGCAACCACAAGCTTTCAGAATAGAATTTCTCAAGCCGACACCAAAGTTTGTCTTCATGTATTATAATTGTCATCTGTCCTGTGTCAGGTGCGGCAGTGGCGGCTGTGTACCGTGTGGCAGGGAAGGACATGGCTCCTCTTGAAGCTCTGGTGTTCGGGGTGGGCCAGACCGCTTTCACCGTCATCATTTCATTCTCACGGATCTTGGCCACTCTTTGAACGGACGGAAAGCATCATTGATTGACACACCCAACAGCCAATCAGCCGGCAGAAGAGCCGGGCTCGAGGTGAGTGTGGTTAAACCACAGAGGTTTGGCCTGCGGTGCAAAGAAATGAGCTTTAGGAGTCACTAATGGCCAATGGACCTCTATATGAAACCTTCTGAGAATTTAACGTTTCAAGAAGCAAAAACAGCATTATAGGCCAATTACTGAAACTCACTCAACGTGCCAACTGCCTCGATGGAGGATTGAGATGAATCTTGGGATGTCTGTTCATCTTTGCTGAACATTTTTGCACACGGATTGCTTCAGCTTTATGTAAACTGAGTGGTGTTGGGCCATAAAGCCAGGATGGATGCATCAAAAGCATCTTCTAATAATTTGTCTGTCTCTGTATCCTCAATCAGTGTGGGAAAACATTTTCTAATCCTGCTCAGCTGAACGGCGTGAAACATCCCTGTTTGTCTGATTATGGATCTTCACTCTGGGCCAACAGTATTATCACATCCAGTTTTCTTCTCCATAAGAAATGGCTTCCACATAGCACTTTCTGCATTTTGAAAACTGTCTAAAAAGTGTAAGATCTGAAGGTTATGCAATATGGACCTTAATTTAAGGAGGTTAAGGAGTAATCTGGTCTCTTGTAACCTATTTAAATGTATCCATAATGGAAAAATGCCTTATTTATAATATGGGAACACATTGGAACATCAGTGTGAATTTTTTAACTCCAGTATTTAATCAAATGTTGGTCTAAAAGCAAAGATGACAAGTATTGAAAAAGTCACTATGGTCTACAACTTTTTGTTCTGTTATGAGGTAATCCATCACCTGCGATAATATCATGGATTCCCATTCCCTGCCAAATCTGAGCTTGTCCTTGTACAAATGTTATTTCATAGTAATCCCATTTCATCCAGCATTACTGTGGCAATACTCTCCCTACTCGAATATGGGGACTTAAACCTCAGGCCTTAAAAGACAAGACAGACACCTTCGTCCTGGACTCGTTCTACAAAGTTTGAGAGGTTGGCGTACGACTATGTGAGTAAATCAAGAGGAGATTTTCTCCTTTGCATTGGCATTACAGGTTTATTTTGAATATTGTTATTTTTAGGATACTTGGACAAATGTATTGTACTTGAAAGCTGTCGCGTGGAAGGGCACACCGATGCCATAATGAAAGCGGTCGCATGTGGGTCTTTGCCAACATACGTGTGAAATTGCACTGTTAATAATTTGCCTTCCATAAGTTTCCACCAAAACAGTATAAACTAGAGTTGTGTAAGGTACAGGAGCGAACAGGTTAAACGGAGAGCGTTTCGCGACCGGTGTGGAATGTGACGAGAGCGGTGTGTTTTACGAAACCTCACTGCTGCCACTGGCTTTATTATTGATAAAATATTGTATTTGTTTCCCTACGCGTTTCATTTTCATGAACACCATTCATTTTTGATGTCTTAACGCTAATAATAACCTTATAGTTGAAGACTATTCGATTTGTTTTGAATGTAAATGTTTGCATTTGTATTTTTTGGATATTTATTTGCTAGCACTTTCTATGAAGCTTTATATGCAATGTATCATAAAGGTATTTATGAAGCCTTATAGTATACAGAGTAATCAGTTACCAAGGCAAAAATAACTATTATTTATTTCTCTTAATATTCATGGTTAGGGATTCGAACAAACTTGTATTAAATATCGGGTTTGAATGAGAACGCTTTTTACCTGGTGTACAGATCGGGTTAAAAAAAATCCATAGTGATGAATTATTATAAAGCTTCATAATAAAGTGAGTTTATTCTATTTTTATTTTAAATCCGCCTAACAACCACCCACAACAAACAGTATAAAGAGTATAATGCATTAAAAACAGAATTTATTGTATTATATGAAATGTTATGCTGCTGTTAAAAGTGTAACTATGATTAGGAAAGTATTATAATACATTATAATAGTTTTATATATGTAATGCATTTTAAAGGTATTTTAATGCATTATAATGCATTATAAAGTTTTTCATAATAGCCTACCTTACAAATGCAACTATTATAATGTATTAAATTAAATATATATATATATATATATATATATATAATTTTGAAACAAGAACAAACTCAACTGCATTCACATTTAAAATGATTTAATTATTTTGAAGTATTATTTACATGTTTCATTTCATGTAGCCTTTGAATCTCTCCAAGGACTGATACCAAACTCCACCTGTTTATTTCAGTATTTAAGCATTACTAAACAAACCGTTCATTCCATGTGTGGCAGAGTGACGTCTAAAACAATGCATTGTATGAAACAAGTGACGTCGAAGTCACTGAAGCACACAGGTTCACGGGAAATTATTCCTTTTGCTCTTTTCTTCTGTTGTCATTGACAATGTTTATTTAAGCCAAAGTATTCCTTATCTCTTCAGCTTTAGGACTTTTTAAATTGAATATGATTCTTTTTTTAAACAACCGTTTATGACTTTTTATATTGTGTGTTTTTGCTTGTCAGATTTCTCAGCACTGATTCATGGAGCTGTTTTAAGTTTGAACTACTCCTGAAAAAGCTTGTTGTTACTGTGAAAGGCTTTCAGATGATAATGGTATTGATGTAATGGCTATTTATTTATTTCCATCTTTATGCAACTAATAGTTGACTTACAGTAGCAGAGCCGCACTGCAGAGGGCGACAGTGTACTGGGAATGAGAGTGTTGAGAGTGAACCGATTGTAGCTCTGTCTGATGTGTTGATTCAGAATTTATGAGGGATTCAGCGAGGCAGAAAGAGTCACGTTTCAGTACTACTATTCTATACAATTCGGTATTACTACTATTATAGTTTTTACGCTGTTTGAAATGGCGTAATCTACTCTATTGCTGCAGTACACTGCAAAAAAATGATTTTCTATTTAGTGCTTTTGACTTGTTTTCCAGTACAAATATCTACACATTCTTAAATCAAAATGACAAATATTAAATATCAAAATTAAGTGAGTTTAAGCTTTAAAAAGAGAAAAAATATCTGCCAGTTGGGTAAGAAAAGTAGATTTAATTCAAAAGGGAATCACTGGCAGATATTTGTTCTAAGCATAAAACTTCTGAAGATTTCTTTCTGAAGAAAACTTTTTGTGTCATTTTGCTTAAGTTAATGTAACTTGATTAATAAACGTTTTAATAAATTTAGATATTACTGGAAAACAGGATGAAAAATGCTAAGAAAATAAGTTTGGCAGTGTTATGTATAGTGTGCATATAGTGTGCATAGTATGAAAATGTTCTATTATGCATGAAATACCCCATGATAACCACAAAATTGTATTAAAGATGCTAAGTAACTATTTTTAAGAACTTTTTAAGGATGGAACTGAATTAAACTTACAACCTAATGAGGTCATGTGACTACATTTGAAAATGATTACATACTGCATACAATTTCACATGCTACTTTAAAAAAAAGTACTGTGTACATAGTATGCAGTAGCTAGTATGCTAGTATTCAATTCTGAACACAGCCATATACTCTTTTTTTTACATTGTTTTAGCAAAATATTTTACAGTTTTTAATTTTAATTGTTTCCCCCTTAAAATCTGTATTATTTTTTCAGTCCAAGTTGCACCTCATCTGCAAACACACGTTTAGAAGGACAAAACATTAAATTGAAGGGGAACAAATAAAGAGAATTGGCTAGAGTCATGGCATATGTGAATTGAAACACAAGCTTTAGGTGTCTGTGTTCATGAGTGAAGCAGTAGTTGTGTAGAAGTGTGCTGTTCGTGTTGCTGTCTGCTTGTGTGTAGGTGTGTTTGAGTGTATTGAAACCGAGTATTTTCCCTTTGCAAGAAGGTTTGATTGATTGTGATGTTTTGATAAAGTTTGCCTGAGCAGAATGGTGCTGAAACACTTTTATAGCTGCCTTTAAGATTATGGGAACAATAAATCTGCATGTCTTTTGTTTTAGACAGAGAAAAAGCTTTGTTTTTTGTTGTTTTGCACAGTTTTGATGGTCGTATTACCAGTTTAGCAGCTGGACTGGGGTGAGTGTCCTCATGACCCAATCAAATTCAGAGCTGCTGATTGGTCAGTTGCTATTCAGAAGTCATGTGTGTGAAAAAAAAGGCTTATTTTGAATTAAAGATGTGCCATGAATGGACGATAAGATTTCAGGCCTTGAGATGGAGAATGTTGTAATACAGAGTGGGTCATGATACCGACAAATCCGTGACAGACTTTCAACACGGTTTCTCCTGTGAACTCCTGTCACGTATGTCATGCAAAAATGCAATGACTTTAATGTGTGCAAATGGATTTCTGACAATCCTTCTTAAGCGCCACTCAGCAGGAAGTGGCGTGTGTAGATAGTGTATGATATGTTCTTTTTTTAATTTTGTATGAGCAAACAGCTGTGCTTTCCAGCACCTTTATTTATGTACAAATGCTCCTCTGTCAAATACTCTGCGGTCAGTTGAAATAAAAACGTTTTGCAGTAAAAGTCGTCTTGTGCTCATCATTTACTGAAATGAAAACTTTTTGTCAGTAATAAATGGGGTATGCAGAAATTCCAGTTGATCAGTTCTTAAATATTAAATCAATAAGCCATATATGTACTTAGCAAAACTCTGTCTGTGTGTGTGTGTGTGTGTGTGTGTGTGTGTGTGTGTGTGTGTGCGCGTGTGTGTGTGCGTGTGGAAAAAACAAATATATTGGGATTTTTTTTTTTTTTCATTACACAATTATAGGCTACTACAAAACTTTGGGGTCAGTAAGATTTTTTATTTTTTTTATGTTTTTGAAAGAAGTGTCTTCTGCTCACCAAGGCTGCATTAATTTAATCAAAAATACAGTAAAAACAGTAATATTGTGAAATATTATTACAATTTAAACTGTTTTATTTAGTAAAATATTGTAAAATGTGATTTATTACTGTGATGCAAAGCTGAATTTTCAGCATCATTACTCCAGTCTTCAGAGTCACATGATCACTCATAAATCATTATAATATGCTGATTTGCTGCTCGAGAAACATTTATGATTATTATCATTTTGATTGTCATCAAATCTTGACTCAGTGTCTGGACATAGTCTGTTTTTAATATAGTCTTGCTGACATTTTATCTTTTTGGCTCCTTTTTGCTGAATTCATGATGAATAGTACAATGTCAATTGTAAGAAATCACAATAGAGGTCAGACTGACTTGTTTGCTTTTCATAAGTCATTGGTTGCAGAAATATAATGCGACAAGAAGCGAGTTCATGGCCTCATGGGTCATTTAGTCTATACAGAGGCTTTTCATCTCCTTTAGCCGTCTTTCTGCAGCGCACCCACACTGGCACACCGGTGTAGACGTGCAGACCCAGCGCACCCTTACCCCCCGCGGACGAGGAGACGCCCTCCTGGAGACATTCAGAGGGCGCCACGGTACTATTTTTAATCTGAGCACTAAATTTGGTAGAAATCCTTTAAAACGGGCATGAAGACGGATGTACAACGGCCGCCAGAGGATAAAGGACGTGAGGTTGTGCCACACGGCCCAACTCTGGATCTGTTCCAAAACCAACAAGCTCCCTGTCCAAATAAGCAGCTCCCTTTGAATGCTCTAAGTGTACATTTAGGCCTTTTATATGCATTTGCAAGAGGATTTTATTCAAAGTGACTTTGCAACATTGGATTCAATAAACTAATGATGCAATATTAGGCTAAAGTAAATTAGATGAATATTGAATAGAATGGATATTAGTATATTTATTAACACTTCTCACACATTTCCATTTTCTAAAGATAGTTTCACTGTGCTTGTAAAGCATTTTGAGATTTGTCTTGTTTGCTATAAGGATACATGCAGAGTTGCTTTAAATAAATATATATACACTCACCGGCCACTTTATTTATGGCAGAGATTCAACAAGGTGCTGTAAACATTCCTCAGAGATTTTGGCCCATCTGTATTAGGCCCTCTGTTATTTTCCATATATATGATGCCACTTGGAAATATTATAAGGAAACATGGAATTAGTTTCCATTGTTATGCTGATGACACTCAAATATATATTTCATCACGGCCGGATGAAAACGCTAAATTTTCCAAATTGACAGAGTGTGTTAAAGATATACAAGATTGGATGACGCGTAATTTTCTTTTATTAAGTCCAGACAAGACAGAGGTAATACTTATCGGTTCAAAAAAACGCCCACAAACCTCGCACAATACAACTTTAACATCATAGGATGTCCTGTTACTTTATCCTCTACAGTAAAAGACCTGGGTGTTATACTCGATTGCAACCTGTCTTTTGAAAATCATATTTCATATGTTACAAAAACAGCCTTTTTCCACCTTAGAAACATTGCTAAGCTACGTAATATGCTATCAGTTTCTGATGCAGAAAAGTTAGTTCATGCATTCATGACCTCGAGACTGGATTACTGTAATGCTTTATTAGCTGGTTGTCCTGCATCCTCAATAAACAAGCTACAGTTAGTCCAAAATGCCGCCGCTAGAGTTCTTACGAGATCAAGAAAATATGATCATATAACACCGATTTTATCATCACTGCATTGGTTACCTATAAAGTTCCGTATTAATTACAAGGTATTGCTACTGACTTATAAAGCCCTAAACGGCTTAGCTCCAGTCTATTTAACGGATCTTCTATCACCCTATAATCCATCGCGCTCTTTAAGATCACTAAATTCAAGGCTTTTGGTCATACCTAGGATATCCAGAACCACCAAAGGAGGGAGAGCATTTTCACATTTGGCTCCAAAACTCTGGAATAGTCTTCCTGATACTGTTCGTTGCTCAGACTCGCTCTCCCAGTTTAAAACTAGATTAAAGTCGCATCTCTTCAGCCAGGCATTCATATAATCCCACAGTTCAAACTACAATTCGGCCTCTAGCTCATAAATGCCAGAGGAGAACTGGCCCCCGACTGAGCCTGGGTTCTCCCAAGGTTTTTTTTTTCTCCATTAGGTCACCTGATGGAGTTTTAGGACACCATTAGGTCACTTGATGGAGTTTTTCGGTTCCTTGCCACTGTTGCCTTTGGCTTGCTCAGTTGGGGATATTTTGGGGATATTAATCTAATTTTATCAATCAATAAATTCCTCTTGAAACAAACTTTGTTGTATTATTTTAATTTAATACTGTGAAGCTGCTTTGATACAATCTGTATTGTGAAAAGCGCTATACAAATAAACTTGACTTGACTTGTCATGATATCATCAGATTTGTCGTCTGCACATCCATGATGTGAATCTCATGTTCCTCCACATCCCAAAGCTGCTCTACTGGATTGAGATCTGGTGACTGTGGAGGCTGTTTGAGTTCAGTGAACTTATAGTCATGTTCAAGAAACCAGTGTGAGAAGATTTGAGCTTTGTGACATGCTCTGTTATCCTGCTGGAAGAAGCCATCAGAAGATGATACACTGCGGTCATAAAGGTAAGGACATGTTCAGCAACAAAACTCAGGCTGT
>NW_028118118.1:0-12500 GCF_965113295.1 Leuciscus leuciscus
TCCCAATTTCTTTATAAATACAGCAACAACAGCAGATGTTTAATTCTGAGGGGAAAACATGTAACATTTAAACCCTTTAAACATGTATTAAATAACTGAGTTTCTATTTCAAAATGCATGAATTCTATTTCAAATGTATGGAAACATAAGTTAGAGTGCAGTTGTGTATATATGTCATTCTAATTAGAGTACATTTCACATCAGCGAAAAATTTTAAACAAATTATGCTTCCTCAACTATACAACAATTGGTTTCAGTTGATATATTCTATCAGTACAACTTATCTGCTAGTTGCCAAGCTTAATCTCTGAACACCATTTTTGATATTACAAATAAAAAAGGTGTTTTCTCTGGTGAGTTTGTCAACTACGTTACAGACAAACTGCATGCCACTACATAAACTGATTAAGGTCTACATTTTAAGTGACTCAAATATTCAGTGTTTGGTATCTATTCTGCCATTTGTACAGAGATTATTTTAAAAGACTTCTGAGAATTGTTTTTTTTTTTGCAGATATCTGTAAAATTCTCAGCATGGTCACTAAGGACAAGATTTATTCTATTTTTTTAAATCAGATATCTACCTTAAAGATCATTGTAATAGTTTTAAGAGATGTAAAACTCCATTCTGTAAACTATACCCTGAAAAAATATCGGAAGCAGAAATATAGATATTTAAAATGTAAAATATAGCTGATGCAAGTAACAGTTGACTGGGCACACTGTGACAATGCCACCCAAGTGATTTAAAGGTAAAAATATATCATGTTTAAACTTGCAAATAAACAATATATAGTTAATTCAGTAAAATTAGTGAAACATTCCTTATCCTTCCTCATCTTGATTACCCCTTACACATATCACACATACCATCTGTAACACGGTTACCATGATCTACACTTTAGAATTAATTATGAATTATTAACATTAATTTTGAACCTGTAATAGTAGTTCTTACTAGTTCTTTGCGAGGTATGAGAAAAATAGTAGTTACTGTAGCTAATAGTAAAGCGAAGTAAAGTTTTTTGTTAGTTAATAGCAGTTACTAGAATGTTAATATATTTCGTCACTCATTTGTTCCTGTTATTCATTAAAGATGGAACAGTATTCTAAAGAGTTACAACTCAGTCTCCTCTGACACATTTAATGTTAAATTATGATAAAAAAAATTGTCTATGGCAAATAATTCATTCTCAGCAATGGACATGAAATGTAATCTAAATTATAGAATTACTTGTGTCTATTTTTCAACCAGTAGCGGTTTTAGGCACGGGCGAACCGGGCAATCGCCCGGGGCGGTATTTTTGGGGGGGCGGCACCGCCGGCACGAGCAAAAAAAAAAAAAAAAATCTGCGCCGCGAAGCGGTTTTCTATTATCTATCATTTCATTGTGTGGGGAATTGCCAAATTTGCGCCCCCTGCAGCTGCAGGCGCCCCTGCTTGCTGAGAAGATGCCGTGCACAGAGCTGTTTGTTTGAGAAGGAGAAAGGGGAGGGGGCGCGGAGGCGCGGGCGCGGATGACAGTTCACCTCTGGGTCTCTCCCAAATGGAACGGACAAGGGGGGGGATCCATATAGTTATCGAAGTTATCAGTCACACCTCGACTTTCTTCCAGATAACGCACATTTCATTCATAATATTATAAATACGGGCCTCTATATTTCCTGCACATTTCGAAAGGGGTCTCGCCCAGGGTGTAATTCAATGTAGAACCGCCACTGTTTTCAACACTTGCAAAAATCATCTGCATTGAAATACCTACCAACCAGTATGAAGTACAGGATTCCGGGTCTGTCCGAGGGCGGCTGGATGTTTCTGTCCTGGTCTATGGCTCGAATGGGAGGAGTCACATTCAGAGGGTTCACTTTACTCTAGAAAAAACAGAGACAGAAATAGTTGACTATGAAATCAAAGTTGGCTAAATAAGTTCAATATGTAATGTCAATACATTTTTTTTTTCGATTTTTTCAGCCTCGACTGAATGCAAAAGTTGCAAATTCACCAAAAACCAAACGATCTGAACTATGCTATCCATATTGCTTTTATATCCCGGTAATACTTTACCATAAGGTCCCATTAGCTAATGTTAGTTAATGCATGATCTAACATTAAGTAACAATGAGAATACATTTGTTGCAGTATTTATACATAAACATTAGTTAATAAAAATACAACGGTTCATTGTCAGTTTAATAATGTATTAGTACATTTTTAAATGAACATTATCTAAGATTAATAAATTTGATTTCACACTTTAGATTAGGGTCCAAAATTCACTATTAACGATGACTTTTGCCTCAATGAACTCCTAATAAAAAAATAAAAAAAAAGTTAAGTTTAGGTATTGGGCAGGATTAATTGATGTAGAATATGATCATGCAGAATAAGGCATAAACAGCCAATATCCTAATTATGTGTTACCATACATTCTTAAGAAGATGTTTTAGTTAACTAATGTTAAATTTAACCTTATTGTAAAGTGTTACCTGTATCTCTATACTTTTTTTGTGTATGTCAACAAATTATCTCATCTGTATACTTTTATTTCTCAAAAGAAATATCCAAACAAAGCAGATGCATAAATAAAACATTTTGAGATCTCCATTAAGTTTTGAGCTTTCAAAGAGCATCCACTGAGGAGAGTTTTCCTCTGGGCTAAAAGCAAAACTCTTGGGACACTTGACTGTACTAATCTGTGAGTGTGCATTTCATGCAGACAAATATGGCCTCTAGCAGATATGATAATAAGAAGCATCTCCTTTGGGATGGGTGCTTCATTAAAATGGCAGTCTAAATACAAGCACACAATGTTAAATATGTGAGCGCTGTAAATCAGAATTCTTGTCCACCTGAGACATTTAAAACTACCCATAATCCCCCCTCCAGCAGGCATTAGGCCGATTAATCTGTGCCTGGAGACAGGAAAAAGACTTTCGAACCATATCCCAGCTCTAATTGTGAAATATGTGACCCCATTAATTACCACTATTCCTGCCAAAGGAAATGAGAAAGAAACTGTTCGGAATGGAACACTAGCAGAATGCTTACTGCATACTGCACATTACACACTGACTTCTGATTTAATTATTTAAAAACAGTATCTGGAACAGAACGCATTATGTATTGATACAGAATATGTTCGCAATAACTTATTACAATACTACTCTTACAATTCCTGCAGTATAAAGTATACTGTGTGTAGCATGTGCATTTTCAGTATGTATGAGAAGATAACAAGCCAGTTGCAAACATGCAAGGTAATGAGTTTGTGTGACTACAATGTAGCATATTACCTTTTAAAACCGTTGCACAATGCATCCATTCAGAACATAGTAATTTCAAATCATAGTATTCTGCATTGCTGTCACATCACCCCATTATGCATGTTTAATTTAGTGAGTGAAATAAATTATTGCAAATAAATAAATAAATACTACCATCAGTTTTTTTAATTAAGCAAGAATATCTTAAATTTACCAAAAATTATTTTAATATTTATAATGTTGCACAATATTTATATTTTAAATGCATGCTGCATGACTTTCTAATCAGAATCCTGACAATTAAAAAAAGTTTCACGATTGCCACAAAATATTAAGCAGCACAACTGTTTTCAACATTGACTATAATACGAAATGTTTCTTGAGCACCAAATCATCATATTAGAATGATTTCTGAAGGATCATGTGTCACTGAAGACTGGATGCTGAAAATTCACAGGAATAAATTACATTTTCAAATATATTCAAATAGTAGTTATTTTCTATAAAAAAAAAATATAATCACAATACTAATGTTTTTACTGTGTTTTTTATTGTTTTTTTTTTATTTTATTTTATCAAATAATGCAGCATTGGTGAACAAAAGATACATTTTTACTGACCCCAAACTTTTATACTGTAGTTTGAATTTTAAACCATGCTTTATTTTAATATTCATTAACTTAACTTTTGACAGATTAAATAAAGACTTATATCATAGTATTTTTGCACAGAAAATTTACATATTCAGTATTCATACAGGCCTACTTCAGAAAGGGTAGGAGTGTTGTGCTAATATCCTTCGCCAAACAAACAGTAACGGCAGATCAACAGAATGAATAGAAGATGCACTAAAATCCAACAAAAATGATCTAAACAAAATGGATTCCCTCACACACTAATCCTTCATAATTTCTGAGATAATCATAGAACAGCAGGAAAAACGAAGAAACAAAAGAGATTGTCTCTGTAAAAATGCAATAACTGCAGTAAGCAGAATGCAAAAAGAGAAAGTTAAACTGCTGGAAATGAAGCAAATCTGCAGCACATTTATTCAGTGCAGAAACTGGCAGCCGTTGGGAACGCAGCTTCTGCAGTGGAAAACATTTTTAGCATAAATTACAGAAGTCCCCCTTAGCAAAGATCAGCCTTGGCCGTATTTTTTCTCCATGTGGTTTGGTTCCAGAACGACCCATCTCCTCAGAGGTCTGCCCACCCTATCTCACCTCAACTGAGTTCTGATTTCATCAAACCTTCACGTCTTGGCTTTGATGAGTGATGAACCCTGTGGTTTTACTGAGGGCCTCATCCTGCTTTTTCTCTACTCCCTGTCCCTGATCTCATTCAATCTGTACCAGCTAACTTTCATCATCTTATCTCATCTAAATCCCTCGTTTCTCACCCTTCCTGTCCCTGCTGTATGAGTCTCATCTTTAGCCAAGCACAGGTCAGTAGAGCAACGTATGATGGGAAATATGAAAGGACTGACATTTAACTGGTAAAGGGTCAAGAAAACATCAACAACACTATGACACAAATACTGAGCAGGTCCATACAATGTCCAGTGAAGACTTCAAAATGTCCTGCAAGAGTCCATGAACAAGATGTGATTATTACAAGAAGATAACCAAATGTTCATGATTGGAGTGTTGACCCCTCAAAATACACTGTCAATTGCTGCATTCTACAGTCAAACATGCTTATATAACAACTGCTGATTTTTTATACCATTTCAGTGTGCAATATACATATTGAGGTCAGCAATGATGACATTAATACTTTTATACTTTTATTTGTAAATGTATCAAGGTTTCCACAAAAATATTAGACAGCACAACTGCTTTCAACATTGATAATAATAAGAATTGTTCCCTTTCAAGGGAACTCGAGCTGCGTCGAAAACGCTGTGGGAACACCTCTGCGTGATTGCGTCATGAAGCACATATGAAACTAGTCCAATGGCGTGACAGAACGTCTTCGACCAAGAGACTATAAAGCACAGCTGAACCAAACAGCGTCAGCTTCTGTGTCTTCAGCAAGCGCTCTGTGTGAATCTATGTCCCTGGTGTTTTGTGTCTGTCTTAGAATTTGCTAGGCAGGAGTTTTCAGATAGATAGATAGATAGATAAACAGACAGATAGATAGATATTATATATTATATATATAAAACTTTATAATGGCGAGCGAACAACATTTCAATAGTGCGTTATCCCTACCCAATCTACATCACGGGTGGGGATACCCATGTATTGTGTGTTGTTCGTTTGGGAGCACAGCACGCTCAGTATGAGCATTGTTGTGAGACAGTTGAGAACGCTGTAGAAAAACACACACACACTATCTGAAGTTTTAGCTCCGCCCCTGTTGAGTCTTAACCAGCTCGGATCTCACGCTTGCTGAGGCAGCACGTAGATTATGGGTCAACATAAAGAATCTACGGCTCGGATCTCGCGTTGCCTCGGTCCGCCATATATTTATAATGCGGAGGAAACTGAGCTCAAGGAGTTCCCCTTTCTCTCTTTTTCCTATTATCACAACTGAAATGTGTGTTTGCAAGCTATGATTCTTTTTCTATTCAAATATGACTATTCAGCCTGTAATTCAGACTATGAAATACTTGTCTGATTGTTATTGGCTGCATTTAAATTTGAGAAATTAAATTAAATATCTTTCTGGCTTTTTAGCTGCATAAAATAATACGCACTTTCTAAATCCATGTTTATGGTAAGGGCACACACTGAATGCTTCGTGCCCTTTCTAAAATCCATGCTTATGGTAAGGGCACGTGCCGAGTGCTTTGTGCCCTTTCTAAAATCCGTACTTATGGTAAAACGGTTCTGAGGACCAAGAAGTAGGCCAAGAAGCCCTGACGCCAGTGGTGTCGGGATTCTGAGGGTACATCCCTCCATTGGGAAGACGGTTTGCCTGCTCCACCTCATTATACCTCATTATACGGTTCCTGTCTCCCCTCTGTGCCCTCATGGGGCCGGTCTGCCACCCCGCCTTCATGCCGGGGCGCAGAGGGTCCCAGCGAGTTTTTACCCGAGGGTTGCTCACTCCCTCCGAGAAGGGCACTAGAGCGGTCAGGCCAGTTGTTCCCTGCCAGTGCGCCGCTTCAGGGCACTGTGCCTGCTGTTCGAAATTTAACAGAGGCCAGTCTCAGGAGACTGGTATCTTTAGTAGATCTTCTGGCAGATTGGAAATGTCTACCAAATATATCTCGCTGGGTCCTGCAGGCAGGAGAACTTCGGTTGAGCCGAGGCTGACCTGTTCGAATCCCAAGAGACCACACATTGTCCACTGTTGGTTGCGGACCTAGTGTCTCTAATCGACGGCTATCCTCTGGAGATCAGGAGGGACCTACTCTTTCAGGCGAGAGGGTCGATCCTTCACCCCCGCCCAGAACTGTGGAAACTGTGGGCTTGGCTTCTGAGGGGACCCAGCTCATAAGTTCTGGTCTCTCAACTGAGGTTGTGGAGACCATTCTCCACTCCAGAGCTCCATCCACAAGAAAACTGTATGCCTTGATGTGGAGACTTCTCACTTCCTGGTGTGGAGAGCACCAGCTGGACCCGGTTAACTGCCCAGTGGGTGCAGTGCTGGAGTTCCTGGAGGAGCGCTTCTCCGCAGGGTTATCCCCCTATACACTGAAAGGTGTATGTGGCGGCACTAGCTGCTTACCACGTCCCTTTGAGGCTGAGGCCAGCAGTCCACAAGAGGGTGCCGACATGGGACTTGGCTGTTGTACTAGAAGGCCTCTCCCTAGCTCTATTTGAGCCCACTGAGGAAGTTTCTGAGAATATCTCTTTAAAAACTGTCTTTCTCCTCGCTATTTCATCTCTCAAGAGAATTGGAGACATTCAAGCATTTTCGGTATCTCCCTCGTACATGGAATTTGCTCCTGGTATGGTAAAGGGTTTTCTTCACCCTTAGACCAGGTTACGTTCCTAAGGTTCCTACTAATACTGTAAGACCTAGAGTACGGGCCTGTACTAGGAGTATGGATGCTTCCAAAGCATTACTGTCAGAAGTTTCCCCCAAGATGTTTGTGATGTGGCAGGCTCATCCTCACGGCATACATTCATGAGGCTTTACTACCTGGACCTCGGCTCCAATCCAGGGGCGCAGGTGCTTTCGCCTAGATGTGCGCATTGATTTCACACAGACGGACACTTGCTCTTATGGCGGCGTGGGTATTAGCGTTCCCACAGCGTTTCTACCCAGCTCGAGTTCACTTGAAAAGGAACGTCTCGGTTACGTATGTAACCCTAGTTCCCTGAAGAGGGAACGAGATGCTGCGTCACCCTGCCATACTCCCGGCATGCCTGTGATCGACTTGCTTCAGCCTATCAGAAGCTGACGCTGTTTGGTTCAGGTGTGCTTTATAGTTTCCTGGTTGATGACGTCACATGACATTCTGTCACGCCATTAGACTGGTTTCATACGTGCTTCATGACGCAATCACGTAGATGCGTTCCCACAGCGTTTCGACGCAGCGTCTCGTTCCCTCTCCAGGGAACTAGGATTACATACGTAACCGAGACGTTTCTTAAAGGGATACTTCAGGATTTAGCATTAAGCTTTGTATTAGTAGAAAACCTGTAGTATTTTCGAATTACCGTGCTTTCCTCCCTCATATACCCCTGCGACGAGAGATTTATGTATTTTTTGTCTGGAAAAAATCCTCCGATGACGCAAAAATCGCAATTTTGCATCATCTGAGGATTTTTTGGCCAGAGGCTAGAGACTACAGCCAGTAGGAGGGGCTGTCCCGCATGTGTTCAACCCGCCCATAGGAGGTGGGATCTCACTCACAGAATGTACACAGTATCAGCCTTCTTTCTTTGGAAGCTAAGCTAACAGGCTCTTGTTCTGTGGAGAAAGCTGAGTAGTAGGGGTTACCATCCTCTTATTCCCGGACATGTCCGGCCGTCAAGATCGTCCAAAATGTCTGGGATTCGGCTTTTGCTTTCTGCAGTCGCCATTCATTGTTTACATGCACACCTTCGTTTCAATCTAGCTGAATTCATTCCGATTGGTGAATCTGAATGTAGTGTTTACATGAACGCTAAACAAGTGATCGGTTGATGTGCGTTTTAACATTGCTAAGAAAATTCCCGCTCCTCTGTGAGAGATACGAGACCTGTGCGTCTTTGACTGCAGCGCGTCCTGCTCATCGGTAATCACGCCACCGGCCTCGCGCCGTTCTCCCGCGGCCCTCAGCCTTGTCCTGCTCTCCACAGTAAACATAATGAATGGCGACTGTCGAACGCAAAAGCCGAATCCCGGACATTTTGGGCGATCTCGAAATCCCGGGGAGACTCACTAGTAGCTAATCCTTGTTGTTTAACTGCTGAGCTCTCTTACCGGGAGGCGTGGCTTGGGAGTGGTCTCCTAGGGCAGCGAAGCAAGTGCATTCTGGGAGTTGTTGTCTTTCATCCACATAAGCCAAAAATACATTTTCTGGCTTTTCTCAGTCTAGAAAGCTCCAAATTCAAAAATAATTTCACATTTCTTCTACATAAATGACCCATTTTAAATACACATTCATCTTTCCAGAGGTGAAGTATCCCTTTAAGCATCAAATCAGCATATAAGAATGTTTTCTGATGGATCATGTGACACTAAAGAATGTCAGTTATTCAGCTTTGCCATACATAAATTACATTTTAAAATATATGTAAATACATATGTAAGTATAAGAAAACTTGTTTTAGGCTACGTTTACATGACAATGATGCACTAAAAATGTTTTTCCTTTGCTTTTAAAACGAGCTCTGTTCAGACGGATCCGCGAAAAAGATAAAACTTAGGCGCCTATAGACTGAACACGTAATATGACGTCACCGTTTTCACAAATCCACATTTTTGTAGTTTACACAGAGGCGATTTGAAAAACTCAGTTGAAACGGTTTTTAACCCCTTAAATTGTAATAATATTTCACAGTATTACTTTTTCTGTATATTTAATCAAACAAGCATAAGATAAATCTTTCAAAAACATAAAAAATTGCCCCAAACTCTTGAATGGTATTGTACATCAAACAGTCAGTGAGTGGTGCATAGGCTTGCTGTGTGAGGCTGAATTATTAATACGCATACAGTGCATAGTTTATTTCTTTCTTTATAGTTCAAGGCACAATCTCATGCACATACCCTGCTCTCAAGCACTCAGAAAGCCTTTCTCTTAGAGAGCATAGAATCTATCCAGGGCTGCCAACTGTATAGCCTCAGGTCACCCTGTCCTGCTCAATGGGTCATAGATGAAGTGTTTCAGTCAAGTTAAGATATCTTCCTGGTTTTATATCTTGCTATGCCAGCTGTTGCATACAGCATCATAGTCATAGCCCGTGACTGAAAGCAGGATCTGACAACATCCTTGCTGGAAAATCCAGGTAAAACTATCTTAAGGCGGTCATTGATTTTACGTTGCTTTAAAATAACCACTTGGGACCAGCAAGAAACCATGGTCATTAGATGGCCTAGGATGGCCTAGATCAGTGTTTCCCAACGTTTTTTCAGCCACGAAACCCTTTAAAAAAATTCAAAAATACCCTACACTAGTGTCGTTGTGACAATAGCAGCTTTATGTGTAGGCACTGGGAATGAAGCACAGGAATGAAATTATGCGCAACCTAAAAACTAAACGATTTGCATTTTTATTATAAATTTGTGTGCGTTATTTGTTGTTATTAGAGAAATCCGAGATTGATGGTACATAATATATTTTTTAATTTTTTTTACACATTTACCAATTTTAAAATGTTGGATGGAGTTTTTACACGACACCCCTGCTCTCGCCAGACGGCACCCCGGTTTGGAAACACTGGCCTAGATCAAGTTGAAGACCATCTTGGTCAAGTTTTTAAGATCTGGTAATTCAGGCCTTAACCCCCACCCCTCCTTAAGTTATGGAGGGAATGTTCAACATTTGAAGACCTCTGAGGTTTTCTGTGAGTTCTTACCAGGTCAGTGAGCTCAGGAATAGCCACACGGTATGTGATGGGGTTACAGTCCTGTGTGTTGTTGACCAGAACACACGGGAGGAACATGGGACCTAGATCATCTCCATCCGAAACATCCAGAGTTAGAGTAGTGGTTGCTGTGCGACGACTTCCTGGAAACGGAGCCCGGTCCTAGAAAGAAAAAAGCTGGCATGTTACCATAGATACCTAGACCTTCAGATACAACGTTCACAGATCTGTATACAGAGAGACAACGAAAAGGATAATGAGAGCATAGAAATAGGTGAAAGGACAATAAATTCCCCCCAAAAACATATATATAAATTCTTAAACGATCTACTCTATTTTCTTATTTAAATATTCCTACAAGCATTTTTTTTTTTTTTTTACTTAAAGCTTAATTAATGAACATATATAATTTGTATATCAACAACTGTATCACTTTGAACCTCCAACCTTTTATAAACTATAAACTTTATAGACCAACAAATTAATAAATAAAATATTTGTTGTTGTATTTGTTGTATTTGTTCTATTTGATCCCTTTGGGAAAGATCATACAAAGGTTCAGTGATGTTTCTTTTCACCTATTTGCTGATGATATCCAACTTTACTGCTGCTTTAAGCCATCAGAGATCTGTAAGTTAAACTCCTTGCTCCTTTGTCTTGTGGAAATAAAAAAATGGCTAAGTGATAACTCTCTGCAGCTAAATGCAGACAAAACAGAAACACTGGTTATTGCCCCTGAGGATGCAATCCCTGGGATTAAACAATACTTGGGTGATTTAGGCCAGTCTGCTAAGTCAAGTCTTAGAAATTTGGGAGTTATCCTGGACAAAGACATGTCATTAGTGCAGCACTGCAAGCAGCTGACGAGAAACTGCTTCTTTCAATTAAGGAAAATCTCAAAACTTAGAAATATGGTTTCACGAAATGATTTGGAGCTTATCATTCATGCCTTTGTGTCTTCCCATTTAGACTATTGTAATAGTTTATTTTCATGCCTAAACCAGAAGGAGCTCTCTCGACTGCAATTAGTACAAAACTCTGCAGCTAGAATTCTGACACGTACTAATAGGAGGTCTCATATATCCTCTATCCTAAAAGAACTTCATTGGCTACCAGTGTCTTATAGGATAAATTTTAAAATTTTGGTTTTAGTTTTCAGAGCTTTGCATGGTCAGGCACCCTCTTATATTAGTGACTTGATTCAGCGCTATACCCCTGTGCGTGCTCTGAGGTCTGTGGATCAGAATCTGCTGACGGTTCCGCGCACTCGCTATCGTACAAGAGGTGACCGATCTTTTCAGGCTGTTGCTTCTAGGTTGTGGAATGACCTCCCACCATCTATGCGCTCTATTGAATCTGTTGATGCCTTCAAATGCAGACTAAAGACTCATCTATTTGTTCAGGATTTTAATTAGCTGCTTGTGGGTTGATATGATCATGTTCTGTCTATGCTTTTATTGTGTGTATTTTATGATATAAATGTTTTGTTGTGAAGCACTTTGTGGCCTTATACCTGTGAAAGGTGCTATATAAATAAAACTAACTTACTTACTTACTTACTTACTATATATAGGTAAATTAATCACAAAATATAAATGTAGTAAAATCTAATTCACCAAGCTGTATTAGGGTCTAAATAAATATTTAGAATCAAAGTTAATTCTTTCCTCCAATAAGATTTCAGTGTTTGAGAGAGAACTCAGTAACAAACCCAACCCCTCATCTTTCACATCCAGAAATGATTCGATTTTCTTCAAGGAGAGCTGTTGCAGCCCTGATGTAAGGCATTTATTTGAGCCATTTGGCTCTATGAAAACATGCTTATGGCCTCTGGGGTCTGGACACCTCACAGAGATGCTGTTCTAGATGGGTTTAAAGCTAGTTGTGTATGCAGCTCATGTGACGGTGAAGGGATGCATTTGGAAGTGAATCAGGATGCCGGTTATTCAGTGACAGCTATACGGAGGTGCCTGGAATTTTAAAAAAGTGCATTGTGCAAACTGGCAACCTAACAGGCCAGACACCGGTTGACCAAAAAGTCAAGGTTATTTTTTTTATCTACAGGAAATGTTACGGAGTAAGTACTCATTTAGCAGACATCTTTATCCAAAGTAACTTACAGCTCATCGCTCACTCCTTACAGGGATCGAATCAGTAACCTTTTGATTACTAGCATGAGTTTATACCCATTGGTTCGATTTTAAAGCAATATTGTGGGTTACAACAAATTGAGCTATACAACATACAAAACTGTGTTTATAGTAAC
>NW_028118118.1:17500-31218 GCF_965113295.1 Leuciscus leuciscus
TTAAATAGAAATTGAATTGACAGAGAGACAGAGAGGAGACGAGGCAGTGCATAAGTTATCAGGCCTCACCTCATTAACTGATACATAGTAACGAGGCTGCTGGAAACGAGGCGTGTTGTCATTTTTGTCCCTCACCACTATCCGTACTTCATGCAGAATAACCGTTCCCACCAGCTCATTGGTGCACTGAATCCTTACCACAATGGTGGTGATGTAACTGGGCGGCTGGAAGAAAGAACATAAAGAGGTTTATAGAATTTAGAGAGACCAACTATTGTAATCGGATGCATTAGCAAATCATGAAACAAGGACCATGTGAATGAGATCTGAAAGCTGAAAACAAACATACAGTATAAAAGTACATATGGTAATAAATGGCAACACAACCCATTTGTGATATTTTCAAAAGCTATGACCAGTCATCAATAACATTAGAATAACTAGCATTAGTAAAGCGCATTAACAATACAGCCAATCAGCAATCTCTAGCAATAAGATGCCTGTTTGTGTGAATACACAAGATTACATAACTGAATGCAACAATGCAAACAGGATCAATGTCAAGTCTTCTCATTTTCTTTTAGGTAAATAAGGTGTTTGGCTGCAAGTACTCAGAATGAAACAAACAGTGGAGCTGTTGAGTGAAGTGGCTGAATCCCACAAAGCCTCCTGAAGAGGACGAGGAGGAGGAAGAGGAGGGAATGTCCTGTAATCATCATCAATAGTGGCAAGAGAAGCCTGTCACTACCACAATGCTTTTCAGACGAGCACACAGACACATGTGTGGTGCTTTATAGAAGATTGGTGTAATGCACAGACAGGCAGTATAAGAGGGAGGAGATGAAGAACTTGGAATGGGAGAAATCACAATGATCATATGGTGGCTGTAGGAGGAAAATCTTCTGCCTTTTCAGTCTTTTTGATGGAAGCATTGGCTGGTCTTGTACTCTAGAACGGTAAATTAAACTGAGAGCACAGTCGAATAAAGCAAAAAAAAAAAAAAACGTATACAAATATTTGCTATGTAAATATTTGCTTAATAAAAGATAAAGCAACAGACAATCCTATTTACTCATGTTCTATGAATCTGCAATTACTGTAAATATAGTGTAGTCAAAAACATTATATAACAAACAACCTTAATAATCACCATCATCATCATCATCATCATCATCAGCTAAACTATATTTAATATGTAAAAGAAAAATGTTTAAATATCTTTTAAATAATTTTACTTTAGAAGCATGCTTGCATTAGATTTTTTTAAAATAATGAAACATTATTTTTTATCATGAATTATTTTTAAGCATAAACCTCACACAATATTGTTATATTTATACTTAAAAAATTTTTTGAGAATTTATGAATAACAATAATAATCTAAAATATACATATTTATATATATATATATATATATATATATATATATATATATATGTATATATATAAATGTCTAAATATAGTTTAAATAGAATGAATGTACTTGAAAAGCAAACTTTTTTTTACATAAATGGTAAAATAATTTTTAAGCATAAATATATACACACACAATATTTCATTATATATATATATATATATATATATATATATATATATATATATATTTTTTTTTTTTTTTTTTAAACATAATAATAATAATACTATCTATTACCATTGCAGTCATATCTGACTCTTGGTGATTATATGACCATCAAGACTGTCCATGGATATCCTTGGCATTGTTTTTTCCAGGGTAGGTTTGCCAGGTCTTTCCCCAACCCTCCCCATTACATGGCTTGGGAGTGGGACTCACTGACACACACACACATTCACACCTACGGACAATTTAGTGTCTCCAATTCACCTATACTGCATGTTTTTGGATTGTGGAAGAAACCGGAGCACTTGTAGGAAATCCACACAGACACAGGGAGAACATGCAAAAAAATCCACACATAAAGGACTCCTGGCTCAGCCTGGACTCGAACCGGGGACCTTCTTGCTATTAGGAGAGAGTGCTACCCACTGAGACACCGTGCAGCCCAATAATAATGCTACTGCTAATAATAAATTATCTTTATTTAAGATATAATCTCAGAAAATTCTTAATTTCTCATGCAATTTTGCATAAGTATATTTATCTTGATTTAAGGCTGTTAAAATATTTTAATAGAAAGACTAAAATACTTAGTAAGAAAATGTTGCAGTGCTGTGTGGCTGTCATGATCTTATTACCGTGGCATAATAATAATATTAATAATTCGTTACATTTATATAGCGCCTTTTCTGAGACCTCAAAGCGCTTTACATAGATGGGGGAATCTCCTCAACCACCACCAATGTGCAGCATCCACTTGGATGATGCGACGGCAGCCATATTGCGCCAGAACGCCCACCACACACCAGCTTACTGGTGGAGAGGAGACAGTGATGAAGCCAATCAGTATATGGGGATGATTAGGAGGCCATGATGGACAGAGGCCAAGGGGCAAATTTGGCCAGGATGCCGGGGTTACACCCCTACTCTTTTTCGAAGGACATCCTGGGATTTTTAATGACCACAGAGAGTCAGGACCTCGGTTTAACGTCTCATCCGAAGGACGGTGCTCTTTTTTTGGCAGTATAGTGTCCCGTCACTATACTGGGGCATTAGGACCCACACAGACCACAGGGTGAGCACCCCCTGCTGGCCTCACTAACACCTCTTCCAGCAGCAACCTGGTTTTCTCAGGAGGTCTCCCATCCAGGTACTAACCAGGCTCAGCCCTGCTTAGCTTCAGTGGGCAACCAGTCTTGGGCTACAGGGTGATATGGCTGCTGGCATGTGTTGGTGAGCTGCAAACTGGGATGAAATGTATTGTAGCGCTTGTTTGCCTTAGACTTAGAGGCTTCAGGCAGACTTCCAAATCAAGGTTTAGGAGTAAGGTTAGTGTAAAGGGATAGAATATACAGTTTTTAAAGTATAACCATTATGTCTATGGACAGTCCCAACAAAGATAGTAAACCAGACGTGTGTGTGTGTGTGTGTGTGTGTGTGTGTGTGTGTGTGTGTGTGTGTGTGTGTGTGTGTGTCAGTCAAAGGACAACAGCAGCAATATGTTATTTTTGACAGAATGTGCTTGTCTGTTTACTCACGTCTCGGTCCAGCACTCGTCCGGTGCTGTTGAGATACAGTCTCTGCAGTGCGGGGTCAAGGATAACCCAGTAATCATAGTTGTCCAGCAGTGTCAAGGAGATGGTTCTATCTGGATCCTGAGCGCGACCGTTGATCTCCATTTTTTCCACTAGAACGGTACCTGACAGAAAGAGATTGGCAGGAAATGGTTTGGTTTCCAGGTGCATGATGGGATATTGACGTCCTCAAGTTATATGTAAAATACAAGTAATAAATGCTTATAATAATAATGATTTCCTTATGAATAAATAAAAGTTGTAAATCCTCATTCTGTACAGATTCATTAGTGTTCTATTTTGGCTCATAAATATCTGTGTATGAGAAGCTGATTATGTAAGAATTTGAAGGTCATAATTTCAGCATGTGTTAATGTATGGTTGGCTGAGTTTTCGCCTCTCCTCCAAGAAAATTACACTTCATTTTATGCTTCAATGTGTTACAAATTATTTCAACTCCTTTTGAATCCCTGCAGAAAAAACTAAATAATCAGTCCTCACAGAGTATAAACCATTATCCAGCGCTATTCAATTAAAGTTCCAAGAGGTCCATGCTCTGCTTTTTCTTCCCAACAAAGATCCGGACAATCAAAACAACTATGTTTGTAAATTAAATGAATATCCCTCAAATATGCATTTGCACTGGAATGGATAACATTATTTTAGATAACATTCACCTGAGAGCCAGCTTAAAGGGATAGTTTTGATAATGGGAGTGAATGGCTGTATGTCTTTGGAAGTCCATCAATGAGCATCTATTCATGATTAAAGTGGTCCACGCGTCTTCGGGGGTTAATAAAGGCCTTCTGAAGTGAAGCGATGCATTCGTGTTAGAAAAATATTCATATTTAAAACTTTATCAACTGAAATATCTAGCTTCTGGCAGACGGCCGTACACATCGATTTACGCCAAAAGAGTAACCTTTGAACTTGACGCGCAACGTATCGTATCTCTCCCGTGAACAATCAAAATACAAACAGCATGTCCCACTGGAGACAGTAATATATTGAAACACTGTTACACCCTAATGAAAGATGCATATCACTCTGTTCCATGTGCAGCTTATTATTTTCCATCCTACAGGCAGAAACTGAAATCAGCTAAACCTTTAATAAGGACTGTATAAATATGGACTAATGAATCAGAGCAGGAACTACAAGCCTGCTTCGACTGCACTGATTGGGAGTGTTTTTGAACCTACAGCCTGGACATCTGGACGACCTCACTGATACAGTAACATTATACATCAGTATCTTTGAGAATATGTGCATTCCTACTAGGACATTTTTATCATTCAGTAATGATAAACCATGGTTTACAGCAAAACTGACAGCTTCATCATGCCAAAGAGGCTGCTTACAGAAGTGGGGACAGAATCCTGTACAACCAGGCCAGAAACACTGACAATGGAGATCAGAGTGGCTAAAAGAATCTGAAATAACAGTTTTCAGCCAACATTCCGGCATCAGTCTGGACAGGTCTGAGAAACATAAAGGACAGTACACCCACCCCATGATCTGTGGAGAATCAATAACTGGCTGAGGATCTGAATGTGTTTTAATGCCAGTTTGAAAACCCCCAGTCTCACACCGCACAACCGCTCTTATCTGCACTTCACACATACACCAACACCTCCTGCAACCCCCATCGTCACGCCTTCCGCTATTCAACCTGCCTTTATGTTCTGTGTGGAGGATGTGTGCCGGGTCTTCAAAAAACAGAGGACTAGGAAAGCTTCAAGTCCAGACAGACGTCTCACCTGCTTGTTTAAAAGCTTGCGCTGACCAACTGACCCCAGTCTTCATGCAGATCTTCAACAGATCACTGGAGCAGTGTGAAGTTCTCTTCTGCTTTAAATGCTCCAATATCATTTCAACCTTCAGTTTGCTTATAGAGCAAACAGGTCTGTGGATGATTCAGTCAACAGGGGATTGCACTACATCCTGCAACACCTCAACAGACCTGGGAATTACATAAGGATCGTATTTGTGGACTTCAGTTCGGCCTTCAATCCCATCAAGACTGATCTTCTCTTAGCAAAACTGACCCAGCTCTCTGTGCCCACCCCAATCTGTCAGTGGATCTCCAGCTTTCTGACATAGGCAGCAGTTATTGAGACTGGGGAAACTAACATCCAGGACCCTCACTATCAGCACTGGAGCTCCTCAGTGTAGCATTGGAGTCATTCAGGTTCCTGGGCTCTACCATCTCTCAGGACCTGAAGTGGGACAATCACATTGACTCCATTGTGAAAAAGGCCCAGCAGAGGTTGTATTTCTTTCGCCAGCTGAATAAGTTCAATCTGCCACAGGAGCCGCTGATACAATTCTACTCGGCCATCATTGAGTCTGTCCTGTGTTCATCTATAACAGTCTGGTTTGCTTCAGCCACCAAATAGGACATCAGAAGACTACAAAGGACAGTCAGGACTGCTGAGAGGATCGCTTTCCACTGTCATGACAGTGCGAGCCAAGGCAAAAAAAAAAATGTCGGGTGGGGCCAATGGCCTCGGACCTGAAGCACCAAGGGCAAAATCAAGTCGCGTTTCCATTGTCGGGCTAGTCGCCTGGCAGCGCTACTCTAAAACCTTAACACACCTCCATAGATCAATGTCACACAACCTCACCATTTCACCACCAGTAATAAAAATGTTGCAGTGACAGTAATTTATAAAAAATTGTGTAAAGAGTGCACATAAATCATGCTGAATCAAACTGGTATTTAACATTTCACATAAAAAGAGAACACATACCTATTCGGTAGCACCTGCTTCCATTTGCGATCACAAGAATGCACAAAACAAATGTCTTCATAATATAACTAGGTACAAGACTGGGCAGTTTGGTGTATAGCGGTGCTACTGAAGTGGAGATTTCGGACTTGATGAGAAAAGTCATTTTGAGAAAACGGGCTTTAAAGATTTATCATCAGCCAATGAGATTGCGCATTCAGCCCTTTTACTTTCACGATTGGTTGCTGATAAAAAGGAAATGACCATATTTGGATCCGACAGCATTGTACAGGAGAGAGAGAGAGCTTTCCAGCGGTGCATGTGATGACATGGAGCAGACAGCGATCGCGGAGCAGCATGTTGATTAAGAACACCAACTTTTGTTGAATTTATGAAAAATCTACAGACGCAAACAGACAAAGTGTAGTAAAATAAAGACCTAAATGTGTATTTTGGACTTGTTTTCACCACAAGTCTGAAAGAAGACATGTTATTGAAGACAAATATCCAAAAATCTCAAAATTGACCAGTAAAAAAAAAACGATGTTTTTGCCTGCCGTATCTCGCCTTAATCCATTAAAGGCTTACACATTTGGAAAAATATTGATAAAATATCATGTTTATGTAACATTTCTTTTGAAAGAGAGAGAATTTATTAATTTTCCATGAAATTATGTGATCTGAGGATGTTTGAGCAATCTCTCTCGTCTCCTTATACTGTTATCCTTTAAGCTAGCTAGAGCAACAGAGGGAGCTCATAAGAAGAAAAAAGGAGTTGTGAGTTATACGAGTTAACTGGAGTGCATGTTTAAAAAAAAAAAAAAGTATGATATATGCGGATGCATTAGTCCAGTATCAACAAAGGCACAGGGAAGAGACAGATAAAACATGAAACCAAATAAATACACGGTTATAATTATATTTGTCTACGTTCTTCAAGCAGTCTCTGGTATTTTCCATAAACGTATATGTATTTATTATCGCAATGGTTAACATAAGTAGCCTTTAGCATTGCATATAAATATATTTTTGCCCCATACAGTGATCAGAATCCCCATCGGTTTGCAAAGATGTTATTTCAAACACTTGCTGGTGTCTGAAAGTGAGTTTTGAGCTGATTATTATTAAATTTTTTTATGTCTTAAATGTTAAAGTTAGTTGGTAGCCTGATATAATAACATGGTAAATGAGCTGTGGTGTTGACCCTTTCCTGACTCAGGTAAACTCCATGACCACTACCCATCGCTTTGAACCAAGATGTTCGGCGAGACAAAACCCCCTGGCCGTGGGCCCAGAAGAAGGCCCGATTAGGCCAGATCAAGCCCTGGAAATGACAGTGGAAACGCTACAGGCCCTGGCACACACAAGCACCGTCGTTTTTGGCCCGACAGTGGAAAGTCCACAACTGCCCAGATATAGTCCTGCCCCATTCAGATATAGTAAAAGAGTATGCATATTTGGCGTGCTGTCCGAGGGGAGGGCTCCGAGCTCAGAATTTGGAACCCAGAGTACTCCCCCTGTATCCCTGGCTGGGATAGGAACCAGCCAAAAGTGAGGAGTCCGAGTTGCGGGAGATGCAAAAATCTGTCTGGGAACAAAGGTGAGTCAGCTATGTATATATATATATATATAGGCCTCCTATCGCGCTGATTGGATAGATCATTTGAACGTGTTCCTCTCAAACTTTGTTAATAAAACATAATTTTGTTGTCTTTTAAACATAATTTTGTTTGCAGAATTGAATAAATTACAATTTAAAGGTGTTAACTGTATTAATCTTACACTGCAAAGTGACACCTTTTCCATGTTAATCAGAGTTTTTGTCCAAACAGCTGCGACGATTCTATTTTAGAAACGGTTTCTATTTTTCTGCGACGTCATGCTGGAACAACAAACACAAAGGGCCCTATCTTGCACCCAGCGCAAGTGACTTTGTACACCGACGCATGTATCATTCCTATTTTGCACCCGCGCAAAGCGGACTTTTCCCTCCACAGAAGCACGTCGGTAAGTTAGGAAATACACTTGCGCTCGCGGAGGCGGTTCAGCGAAAAGAGGAGGCGTGTTCCGGCGCAAACGTTCCTTCATGCTATTTTGCAGGTTTAGAAAACAATTGCGCCACTAACCAGGAAAAAATAGTTTAAAGTCAGTGGCGCGTTGCGCATGTTATTCATGTGCTATTTTAAGGGCGCATGCTTGGCCATAATCAATGTAGCGTGTGCACAACGCGCACTTTGATTCTCTAATCTACACAGAAGCAGCAGTTTTCATTTTTGCAAATCATACATTATTACGATAGATAGATAGATAGATAGATAGATAGATAGATAGATAGATAGATAGATAATTTATTATAAAAGCATCTAGGCTACATCTAGCTTACACATTTACCCAAATTATCATACGCGTGTTTAACCGAAGTTAATTTGGGTGGGTTTCTCCATTTCAATGTAACTTCTCTCTTTTACGGCCGTGACGAGAGCGTTGCTCTCCTTGGCTGTGAACCGCTCCTGGCGCGCGTCTGGCAAATCCGCCGTTACAATAGCAATGCGCTATGGAAAAAGCGCCTCTGCTCTTAAAGGGAATGTGAGATGACGCTCTGATTGGTTTATTTCACGTTACGCCCAAACCACACCTATGAATAATGAAGCTACTTCAGACCAACCCATTTTAGATTTGCGCCTGGCGCAAGAGTCATTTATCCCGCCGGGAAAATAGCAACAGCGCCGAGACCCGTCCACAAAGTTACTTGCGCTTTGCGCTTTGACACTTGCGTTTCAGATCGTTAAAATAGGGCCCCATGTGTGGCAATTTTAATCTCACGTACTGTTTATGTGCTTTATTTAATGTTAAAAGCGTGTAATGTGACTTTGAATATCATTTAGTGCTCCAGCTTTGTAGCTGTAAAAGCAACAATGGATAATTCACCTCAGATCTTGAAATTAAACAAATGGAAACAAGAACGTTCAAACTGTGTATTTGACAAAGATTGTTTTAGTAACTTAGTAGCCTATGTATTTGAATAATGTTTAAATGGTGTAATATTTGTGAATTTGATTATGTAGCCTACTTATCAATTTTCTTGCGAGTGCCGTCAAGATTCTTCAGCTCGTCTTGTCTTCACCGAGCCCAAAAGGGCACACGTCACTGCTCTGTTCATCTCTCTGCACTGGCTACCACTCACTGCTCGCATCAATTTCAAGGCATGGACACTTGCTTAGAGATCTACCACAGGCTCAGCTCCCTCCTACTTTCACTCGCTCCTACGAGTCTACGTCCCTACCAGAAGCCTACAATCGGTCAATGAGCGACGGCTCGTGGTACCATCACAGAGAGCCACACAATCACTCTCCAGAACATTCTCATTCACGGTTCCATGCTGGTGGAATGATCTCCCCACCCTCATCCGGAATGCAGAATCCCTGACAACATTCAAAAGACAACTGAAAACTAATTTCTTCTGTGAGCACTTAATCTCATAAAAAATAGATAAATAAAAAACCTTTCTTTCCTCTTCTCTTTCCTCAGACAAGGGACATCCTCCATATGCTACTCTGAGCAATGCCTTTGTATTTTGAGCACTTCTTGCGTTGTTTTTGTCTCTTCATGATGACTCGCTTAATTTAGTCCTAATTTTTAAGTTGCTTTGGACAAAGGCGTCTGCTAAATGACTAAATGTAAAAGTAAGATTACTCTCTGGTGCTGTGCACTTGTCGCGAGACTCCGCCCACGCGCTGTTCTGATTGGCTGTGGGTTTTGATTGATTTTGACGCATCTAGAGTGGACAGACAAATTATTTGTCGTTGGAATCTTATCGCATCGCGTTCGGTTAGGACAATAATTTGGTAAGCATTTTTTTTTTTTTTTAGATATACTAACTGCAATGGCTGAGTCACAGATTCAAGAAACATCTGCATTTGTTCTTTTTGGTGACATAAAATTAAGCCATAGTCATGAAAGAATATCAAAGATTTCGTGTGCTTTTTGTCCATTAAGAGAATTACATTAGATTAATTTCACAATTCTTTATTGTCTTGTGATTTGAAAGTACTGTATGAGAGAGTCTATTTTTAATTCAGTAACAAAAATTCACATCAATAAAACTATCACTTGTCATCAGAATAGTTTACTAGAACAGTCACAAGTTTACTAGAATAACAGTCACATATTTTCAGTAGTCAATTCCAATACCAGTGAACTTTCACTTTGGGAAACAATCTTTCTTGTTGCAATTGCATTTGGTGACGCTAGTGGAGCAGAAACTAAACACTTCAGCTTTAACTCAATAGCAGCCTACTTCCCAGATCCCTGAAAAAACTCAGCCATAGCAGACATCCGACGCTATCGGACATAGACAGACTCTGAAGCCCTGATGTTTACCTCCAATATTACCTGAAAGGAAATCCATGACCTGAGCGAAACCACCCGTTAGCATGTGAGCCGAGCAAAAAACACACCAGCCGCGAGTGAGGGCAGATGCGAGAATCTCTGAGTAAACAGCATCTCAGTACCTCAAGCGAGAGGTCACAACACACCTGCTGTCTGTCAAAGTCACTTAAATCCCATCCCGCACCAGCTAATATCAGCTATTAGAGTGATTAGGAATTTAGAACTGCATTAAAATGTGGTTTCTGTGGGATTATTTTTAATTCTGTTGGATTTGTCAGGGACAAGAGCACATGGATGAAACTCTATGGAAATTGGGAGAAAAATGGCTCCTTTGAGTCACGTCTGCACACTGGAGAAATCAAATGCTATTAAGAGGGATCTCACACCAGGCATGACGGAGACTCAAGGGAACGGCGTGCACACAAACATACACCGCAGACACCAAATCCAAGGAAGCTTTTCAGAAACCTTTTTACACCCTTAACCAGGTGAGAGCTTGTGCTCCGTCGCAAATGTGCATGTTTTCCGCATCTATTCCTGAACAACCTGGCAGACAACATCACTAGTGGTGTTTGCTAAGGCAAAATTACTATTATTCAAACTTTAGCAGGTAACCATTTATGCTATAGACATGAATAATGCCTGATTGCCTGTGGGCTGCTGAGTAGAGGTGTGCTATTATTTGTCTAAGTGATTGGATTTACAATTTTGCCTGGTGGATGATAAAACTGGTGAAAATAAATTCCATACATAGAGATCATGGAGATTTAGGAGTGGCCTCTTAAAACCTGGTTTGCTCTTCTTAGTTGGTTTAATATGAGCTATTGGCCTGGTGAAGCTGGTGTTGAGATGGTTGATCACCTGGTCTTCAAGTCTAACCAGTTGCCCCAATTGCCCCAATTGCCCCAAACCCCTTTAAAACAAGCAAAGCATACCTGCTAATTAAGCTGCAGGATTTGGGAACAAAAAACAAATCTTGTGATTTTTTGTTTTCTGATATAGCCATTAAAGCTGCTTTCAGGCAGCCCATTTATAAGTGATTCTCATTACAAGTTTTGGAAGATGGTTGGTGCATGTTGCATTCCTAAATGTACCTTATAAGAGACCAAAATTTAAAGCAGATCATGATCTTCTCATGTGTTAAAGAACACAGTACCGTGCTTCACTCTGAAACGGGCAATGCATATATTTATTTAATTAAATCACAGCCTTCGCAATTTGATAATCTCACTAAACCATATTGTGATTTGGGATTTATTTAGATTAATTGTGCATCTCTAATTGCTAAGACAAAAACATATTAGGCTGACATAAGATGATTTTTCAGCATGTTTGAGACCCCAGCAATCCAAGTAACTGTATAGCAATACACTAAAACTACTCAGAACACCTTACCAACCACATAGCAACGACCTGGCAATCACCCTTGCATCATGGTGGCGAGTTTCACCACTCGCACTTTCTTTAGAAATTATTATTCTCTGCCAACTCATTTGATGTGCTTCTGCCAGCCCAAAAAATGTGTGACGGGACACAGTTGACAGGGAAAGCAGGTCCAATTTAAACTGAAGGAAGTGGAAGCTTATGCAGAATGCAGAAATGAGCTGTCATCCTCCTGTGTGTTTGTGTATATATGTGTGTGTATTGTGTTTAGACGCCTCATGAGGCTAAGCTCTATTAAAAGAGGCCTCAAGCTTGTGTGTGTGAAGTGCAAGAAGGATATGAAATCCAGCAGAATCGATTAGGAGAGAAATCGAATTTGATGTGAAAATCCTAGAACATCACATTACCCTATTGATAAAAATCGTTGTTCGTCATCTGCCTCTGCAGAAGAGTCCTACTGTCACAAAATCATTACAGCATGGGGTTGTGTAACTGGCTTTAGCATTCAATCATTCAGGACAACTGCAAGCAATCAGATACATCTCCATCACAGTGCAGAAAAATGTGATTATATTCAAATGACACTACAAGACTCCCCAAAGAAAAGAAAATTATCAAATGGGTTATCTTGTTGTTTCTCTAGACAGCAATGAGATTAAATGGCGACCTATATATACTCTATACATGTATTTTTTTTCCTTATAAGAAATTTTTGAAAGAAACATCTGAGACAAAGATGATTCTTCAATACAGCATAACTGTGAACATAGGTGTAATAATTTGCATACTGTAGAACTGTATATTGTATCCCCTAACCCTACCCATCACAGAAAACTTTTTCTCCATTTTCAAAAAACATCAAAAACAAGATTTTGGATATTTCGGATATAATATAATAACATAGGGTAGGGTTTACCTGAAACACACACACACACACACACACACACACACACACACACACACACACACACACACACACACACACACACACACACACACACACACACACACACACACACACACACACACACACACACACACACACACGCGCACACACACACACACACACAGTCTGTGGTAAGCACAGGGCGCCACCATCCATTTTGGGCCCTATGAAAGAATATGAGGTTGGGCCCACTTTTCCCCCCCTTAGCGGCGCCCCTGGGTAGGCAGTCTAAACCCTAACCCTTAACCCTTAAATCCAGCATCTCATAAGACCTCTGAAATCTTCTGCAAGCTGTTACATCGCTGCAGACTTTGGGTTTTAAGGCTTTTCCTTCTTTCTTTTGCACATACAATGATGTGTGACTTCCTCTGTAAAGTCCCAGAGTTAAATACATCAGGAGAGGGTAATCTTATTTTGAAGTGTAAAGCTCCTTTGGGAGTTGTATGGTGCCATCTCCTCAGACCCCTAGAGGACCTGGAGCTCATTTAAGAGTGATGGTCCCTCACTGCCTGTGTGCAGGAGACTGCATGTAAAATCATTACTGGAGTTCTGTACCACAGATTTAACATTCTGCCAATAGACCCCTTTTCAGTGTTTTTTTGTTTGTTTGTTTGTTTTTGTGGGCGGGCTTAGGTGGAGGCAGAATGACTGCTTCACTAATGCTAGTTAGCAAGTTTTGTTTGCTTGTTTTTTAACAATGACTGGAGAAAATCCGATTTTATCTTAATATGTAAGGTCACTCTGTCCAGGACTGTGATTGTTATTTGAAAAAGTTTATTTTAACGGACAGAACCAGAATAAAGATAAACTGAGGGCATATAAATCTTTAGATGCCTATAACTATGTGCTGAATGGTCACGTACAAGACTTGTGTGGTACGATCCGAAGTTCTGCCTATTCAACGCCAAGGCCAGAAGACGACCATGTAAAGAATGACATTACAGTGCAATTTTAAAGATGTGAATATTTTCTAGAAATAAAAATTCCAGATAATACAAATTATTTTTAGAACTTTATGTATTTGATTATTTATTCTTACCAGGTTCTTCAAAAAGTCTAGTCGCAATCAATCACAACAATGTATATACAATCACAGGATGATTCACAAATAATCACAA
>NW_028118117.1:0-31218 GCF_965113295.1 Leuciscus leuciscus
CCACAGAGTGCCATGTGCACAGATGCTGCATACTCACAGAGCATGTGGCTGTGCAGCTGAGCTTGACATTTGACTCAACTCAACTCCACAACAGTGCATTTACATTTGCCACATTCCATCCGTCCCCACTGGGCAAGAGGAGACAACAAATTAACACAGATTCCCAGTGGTGAGCCAATGAGGCGCGAAGAGAGCAACGTTATTGTGAAATGACACTAGGGCAACAGGGGCATATGCATCTGCTTTTCTGTTGTTGTTCTGTTTTTAATGAGGAGATAAAGACGGAACACGTGGCTTAGCTAAATGCTGAAGTAAACTAATAAATTGGGGACGGTGCAAGGGACAAAAAATGGCAAAGACATTCTCAACAGAACTGGGTATTTGGTGGTCGAGGAGGGAAGGGAAATGTGTAATAACCTTTAATCGTGTGCTTTGGATTCGATTTGAAAGCCTTACTTTGATCAGCTCACTCATAATCCCCTGGCCACTGGTTTCTGTGAAGGAGCTCCATAATCTACAGCTCAGCTGTGCTTAACCACTAGAAGGATGTTGCACTGAGAGGCACAGTACAGCTTAGCGACATGAACTTGGAAAAAGTAAAAGTGTGTATTCAGGTCATGCATCTCAATGATGTGATTCATTTGTTTTTGTCCTGTCTTCTAATTTATTCAGAAATTCAATCGTATACATACGTTTTGAATGCACCTCTTTTACGATGTGTTTAATTTCTTAATTTTGATTGAACTGTCAATCTCATGTAGAAAAAAAACTATCAAAAGAATGAAATTCTTGAAAAGAAAACATTAAGTGTAATATTTTGTATTATATCTAAGAAAAGTATAAATTAACAAAACTGCTGTACTGTATTTATATTTGAAATCATGTTGTGAAACGAACATGCAGAACAAAACAAAAGAGAAATGATAGAGGCAAGACAAGTTGTAAAGTGTCAAGATAAGTTATGGGTAGTTTTAGGTTTAGGGGTACGGATACAGTTAAGTCTGCAAATGAAGTTGAAACTGGATTTAATCGCAGCAAGCTTTATTTAACAGAACTCAGGATACTCAGAATACAGGCCAGAACAACCAAGTAAAAGCAACAATAATGAACCACTGAACTGAACCAAACACAGGGCTTAAATACAAAGAGCACACAAAGGAGCTAATGAGACAACTGGTGAACGGGATCAATCCATGCGACACACTGGGAAGGTGAGACCGGCAAACAGAAACAGTAGCCTACATAGTGAAAACTAAGGGGCCGTTTACACAACACATATACATTCAACTTTTTATGCGTTTTGGCCATTCATTTATATGACAACAGTGTTTTGAGTGCCTGAAAACGCAAACTTTTGTAAACAGTTTTCATGCACATGCGTATTACGTGTTCAATCTATAGTGTTTCATCGCCATCTAATGGCCTGGCAGCAGAATACAGCGTTTTCTGCAGAAAGGTGCAGCTAGAGTGGTCCTTAACGAGCCGAAGAGATACACGTCACATCTCTCCTCACAAAATTGGACTGGTTGTCAGTCGCCGCTCGCATCGAATTTAAGGCACTGATGCTTGCCTACAGAACATCCACTGGCTCTGCTCCCTTTTACCTAAACTCATTATACCAGACTTACGTGCCATCCAGAAGCTTGCGTTCTGCAAGTGAACGTTGAATCGTGGTGTCATCTCAAAGAGGCACAAAATCACTTTAAGTTACTGATCCACGTGCCACTATAAACGACCCACTTACCGATTCAATCAATTCATTGTATTAGAATTCAAATGTGCTTGCTTGAGTGACTCCACTGCAAGGCTTAAAACCCTACATGCACAATCACAGGGGGAGACTGTGGTGGCTAAAGCTTTTACACAGGCTTTTGTTAGTTTCTCCAATGGCCATTTTTTCGGCAGGTTGAAATTTGAATGCTTTGATTACCTGTTCTAAAGGAACAGGCAGCTTAGGTTTCTATCCCATAATGCACCATGCAGACCACATAGTATGTTAGAAGGCAGGATGTTGTTTTTGTGTCCTGGTCTCTGCACACTGCTAATACATACTTCTTTTTTTTTTTTTTTTGCCCTGCAGGAGGTCTTTAATACGTGGAGAATGCGATATGTTATGGTTCCCATTCATCTCATGACAGTTGCTCAACTGGCGCAGTAGGCAACCTACTTGCTGCCATCTTTCCTCAGGGGCACCCAGTTCCAGAGCCAATCACCTGAGTCATAATTTAGATGCAATTAATTACTCTGGATCCACAGTGAAATTATGTCATGGCAACTCTGATGGTGCCACAGAAAGTGTCCAGCACGGTCTCCAGCCCTTCATAAACAACTAGCTTGGGGTGCGTTTCCCAACTATGGTTGCAAGTTCGTCGTTACCAACACAAATCAACAGAATTTGCAACCATAGTTGGCTATCGATGCCTTTGGGAAATGCACCCTGAGCTGTAACACCGAAGACAACAGACATGGACAAATATCCCATTTTCATGCATTTAAAGATGTATAGATTTTTTAGAAATAATATTTGTTATTTTTATTTGAAGTTTTGTTTTTCATGGCACACAAATTGTTATCAAAAAGTCAATCCCCTGTAGGAGAGAAGGTTACCTGTAGGCATGGTAATCAGGTACTTTCTGTTAAGGGTGAACATAATCTGTGAGAATTGGATAAAAATCAGGAGATGAAGAAAGAAAGAGAGAGGTAATTCTGTCAAATCAAACACACCCCGGCCCAGTGTCTACAGTAGTTCCCTCTGAGTAAAATGAATTGCTACTACTGTATAGTCAAATGTAAAGCAAAGCAGTGCCAAAGCTGGCATTGCCATGACAGAACATACCTTGCGGGTGTATGCACATTTGCATATGTGTGTGTATGACAGACGTTGTCAGAGACAATCCCAGTTGTCCTCTCCTCACCTCTAAATTGCTCTGCTGCCCCTGAAATGGACTTTGACCTCTCGTAGAGCAGCGGTCAGGGCTAAAGCTTTCCACTGTCTTTGACCTTTTGACTTTGCTGCCACTTTCTTGAAATAATACAGCTGAACCAGCAGAATCACATTCAACAAGGGAAAAACACACTAGCATGAAATTACTTGATGACTGCATTTAAAATTGAAGTGTGTGATTTCCGTGACACTTTTGGCACCAAAGAAAATTGCAAAAAACAACGAAAACAAACAAACAACAAAACAACAAAAGTTTTAAACATTTCCCATTTAGGCATACAGGTAATGCTGCCTTAAACTCCTGCAAATATTTTACCAAATTTGTATCAACTCTTAACCACAAAAGTTACCTCAAATTAGTCAGGACGATAAATAGACTCTAATGATCATAAATCACGCATCTGAGTTGGCCACCATATCAATACATATATATATATTTTTTATTTTTTTTTATTGTTAAAATAATTGGCATTTGGCTATCAGATGCTAATCGATTACAATTCTGTTTGCTGGCGCTAATGGCACAAAATGATCACACTTCATTTTTAAAGTGTTATGCCCCTTCAATCACACAAACTATCTTTAAAACAAACACTCAAGCAATCACGCAAAACACTTTCAAATCACTCAAAATCAATAATACACTACAAATGCTAATTAACGATATTGAAGGCAAACACAGCAAGCAAGCAACAAGGCTGATGGGATAAGTGTTTTATAGGACTGCAGGTGTCAGCTGACCAATCAGGGTGTAGAAGTTATCAGTCTGCCCTGATGAAAAATCCAGCATAAACCAGCATGAATTCCATGTTGGTCCAGGCTGGTTTATGCTAGTTAGAGATTGTATAGTGTTGGCATAGTGCTGGTCTGGGGTGCGTTTCCCAAACGCATCGCTGGCCAACTATGATTGCAATTTCCATTGAATTCTATTGGCGTCACTTTGTGTCATCAGCAGCGCTCAAAGGATCTGCCCTTGTGTTGTTTTAGTTTGGTTATTTAAGAAATTCATAATAAATAATAATAAAGCAAGATACCCTGTTGAAATATGTGAGATGTGTGGTTTATTTAAACTGCAAAGGTAAAGTATAAATTAAAATGATTATGACCGATGTGAAGGGGGAGGAGAATAAATATGTGCGTCACGTTTAGTCGATAAAACACTTCCGCAAAGGATACACCTGTGTATCCTCGCTCATGACTCATCAGGAAGCCTCCTCACTCCTCGATCCTCGCGGTACAATTAGACTGTGTTAGTAGCTGATGCTATGGGGAAACCCATCTTCCAGATAACTGAAGCCCTATTGCATTGCGCCAGCCTCTCTGCCTCTTGCTGAGTGGTTTGCATTTGTAGCTATGTAGACCTTGTTTTAAATCTCTATTTTACTACCATTCCTTGTGGTTTATATAGCTAGGTATAACTTAATCATCACCACATATCTGATATGATACAATATCACATTCATCTGACATTGCTATCTTTTTAAAATAGTTTTTATTATAAATTGTTATCGCTAAGACAATGCATTTGCATTTCGTTAGCCAGTCGTTTTTTCCCCCTTTCTTGTCTCTCTTGTGCTCCATCTTTTATGAGTCCATCAAACAACTGTGCTAAGTCGATATCAATCAACAATTATAATCAGTTTTTGTTTCTTGCCCTGCCTGCCACATGTTTAGTGTACGTTTAGAATTCTCTGTCAGAGGTGAGGGATTAAATTGTGATAAATGCAGGGAAATAGTTAATCAGACAGAGAAGATTACAAAATTAGAGACATGCATCCAAACTTTAATCGAGGGTAATAAGAATGCAAGGGCTTTAGAAACTGCTTTGAATGTGAGCCTTGTACATTGTTCGGTTCCGGTTAAGGAGCCCACTGCAGCAGGGCAGCTGGGTGACTGTAGGACGGAATAGTCGCAGGACAAAACACCGGTCTTCTGTGTTAACTCACAAGTACGATGTCGAAGTACCAATGAGACCCAATGTCAGATGCAGAAAAGTTCTTTTATGTGTTCATAACCTCAAGGCTAGATTATTGTAATGCTTTACTGGGTCGTTGCCCTGTATGCTCAATAAACAAACTCCAGCTGGTCCAAAATGCAGTGTGACCATATTAGCCTGGTTCTGCCAAAACTGCATTGGCTCCCTGTTAAACATTGCATACAATTTAAAATCCTGCTGATTACTGATTACAAAGCTCTGAATGGTTTAACTCCTCGGTAATTGAGCGAGCTCCTATTGCATCATAGTCCTTCATGTTTACTGCTGTCTCAAAATTCTGGCCAGTTAATAATACCTTGAATATAAAAATCAACTGCAGGCGGTAGATCCTTTTCCTGTTTAGCACCCAAACTTTGGAAGTGTCTTCCTAGCATTGTCTGGAAGGCAGACACACTCTGTCAGTTTAAATCTAGATTAAAGACCCCATCTCTTTACCTCTCACCTAGCATACACATAACACACTATCACATTTCTATAATTCAGATCTGTTAAATGATTATTAGGCTGCATAAATTAGATCAACCCGGAACCAGGAACACTTCCCATAACACCCGATGTTGTTACATCATAAGAAGATTGGCATCTATGCTTATATTAGTCTCTCTAATTCATCCCTATCCCAAGATTACCGGAGTCCGCCGGGGCCGCCCAGATCAGATGGTGGACCTGCACCTAGTGATGAGACAACAGCCCTGAATGTCACCGGAGACCATGATAACTAGACATGCCCTAGAGACAGATCCCCTGTGAAGACCTCGTCGACATGACAGCCAGCACAGATCCACAGCAAAGACCACAAGAACCAGACAAGTCCTCTTAGCCTGAGGTTTCTCCTAAGGTTTTTTCTCCATTGTCATCAATAGAGTTTGGGTTCCTTGCCACTGAGCTGAACTGAGCTGGGCGATGACATCACCATTTTCAACAGAGATGCTTTATAGGGGAATTGAACTCATTCCATATTTGATGATCTTTACAGAGTTATTGAATGGAACTGAATCAATACTGAACTGATCATGAACACAATACACATTTATATCAATGACAGAGAAATGTTGTGAAAAGTGGTTGCCAGAGGGGTTGGATGTGGATGATCATGGATCAGAACTGTAATCTCACCTCTAGGTACCAGGTGTTTGTCTTCCAGAAATAGAATAAAAATGGCACATCTAATGAATCATCCCTGGTCCTGTTTCAAAATCTGTACCGCTCCCCAAGATATTACAGAAATCGGTCTCTCACACACCTTTATAATGCCCGTCAATCTATTTTACTGCGGGCCACACAAGACGAGAGGTGATCCAAGTCCATTATGACAGATTGGAATCTCCATCATCCTGTAAATGAGAGGTGTGTGTCTGAGCACAATTTACACAACACTTCTCTGTTATAAACCACCCTACACCTAATATGGCATCCAAGCCTTTGATTTGAGTCAATGCAAAACATATGTATATGTTTTTAAAGTAACAACAGATCAATGGATAATTATAGTACATGAGGTGCAGTGGAATGAGGATGTTTGGTAAACTGATAATGTTAACAGCTTTTGTATGAATTTTCTTCAAGATGATTTCTTTGACAGTAAGAATAAAACGGAACCTAACCCAACCCATATGTGACCGTGGACCACAAAACCAGTCACATGGGTACATTTTTTTTAAATTTAGATTTATACATCATATGAAAGCTGAATAAATAAGCTTTCCATTGATGTATTGTTTGTTAGGATAGGACAATATCCGGCCAATATACAACTATTTGAAAATCTGGAATCTGAGGGTGCAAAAAATTCAAAACATTGAGAAAATCACCTTTAAAGTTGTCCATTTATGTTCGTGATTGTGCTGCATTCACTCACAGAAATAAATGTTTTATATATTTACAGTAGAAAATTTAAAAACTTACATGGAACATGATCTTTACTTAATATCCTAAAGGTTTTTGGCATAAAAGAAAAATCTATAATTTTGCCCCACACAATGTATTGTTGGCTTTTGCCACAAATATACCCGTGCGACTTGTGACTGGTTTTGTGATCCAGGGTCACATATTAAGTCCAAGTACTTGTATAGCTACACTGTAAGGGCACATTCTGGCAAATCAAGCACACCTACAACACTTTCATAGCATGTATTTATTATTGTTAATGATAATTTATAAATATGCATTTTACTTGACAAGTAGGCTAACATTAATACATTCACCTATATCATAAACAAACATGAATTAACAATGAAAAATTTAATATTTATCAATAAATGTTGTTAAATCAAATTTTTAGTTAATGCACTATTAAGTAAGGGATAATGTACATCCAGCTGGTTGTTATCGATCTTGCATCAGCCTGAAGGTGTTTATTCTGGATTAACAACCGGCTGGATGTACATTATCCCTTACTTAATAGTGCATGAACTAAAAATTTGCTTATTACATGGCTACTTGCCACGCAAGTAAATAATTAGACATGAAATACTGATCATGAAATATGTCACGGTGGGTTGCAGGAAGGCAGACGACGAAGAAGAAAAGTTCCAAAACAATGTTTTTTAATAATAATATTAGAGGCTCCGGTGGGAAGAACCCCGGAAGTAAAGATAAACAACAATGCCTTGGATTACCAACCTGAAGCTGCTGCCGCGATTTACACTATTGGATGTTAATATCCAATATAGGATATGTATATAGTTCATTCCTGCTTCGTTTTTTACATTCTGAATTATATATATAAAAAATTATTTTATTTATAAATGAATTTCACTGTATATAGTCTAAAATATGAAAGAAATGTTTGTACATTTTTAGAATTGACACAACATCATTAAACACAACAATACGCTATCACATTCACGACTCTCCTGTGATTAAAGGCGACACTTCCGGTTTTCTTCCCACCAGAGCCTCACTTTCAATTTCAAAATAACGGCTGCGTGAAATCAGCGTATGAGGGACCAACTTATAAAGCAAACACAGATGCGTTGGATGAGGATGATTAAGCAAACACAGATGAGGATGATTAATCAAACACAGCTGAACCAAATGAACTCATAATGATGGTGACCATGGTAACAAAAGAGTGGCGGGAAAACTGAACAAAGGAAAACATGTGACTAATGAAAACAAACTGTGACAAAATTGTTTATTAGCTATTTAAACGCAAAGCTTCCGCAGAGAAAGCAGTTGCTAGCAAGTGGCAAGTTCAAACTAGACAGACATTTAAGGGATACGGTACAGCCATACCACTTATTACACGGCATTTCGCCACATAAATAATTATGGGGATAAGAGATATTGATCTGATATTAAACTGTTTAAGTATCTGTTCGAATCCATTACAGTGCAAAAAACAATAGTCGCAAAATGGCAGCAGCTGCGTTTGTATGAAACAAGAGAGAGCGAGTCTGTGATACTGGATGACATAGGCCTAATTAAATAACAGTACACAAAATATTGATTTGACTGAGCTTTAATATTTTATTAGCTCACCAAATGCAAAACTTCCGTGAGGAAAAACCGTTCCTAGCAATCCTATAGCGCCAACTTAATTGACAGATACCTGGATGAGCCTGTGTTTTTAGCAGTTTTTATCAGGGAATAACATACCACTGGATGGTGAGATTGACCAATCAGAATCAATTATTCCACAGAGCCGTGTAATAACTAATGTTAACAAAATGAACTTTATCACAAAGAGTTATCATATTGTTAAAATGTCAACAAATATTATCACCGTTTTTTTTGTTTTTTTTGGTCACACAATTATTTGAGTGATGAATCTCTGTACTTTAGCTGTTTTTTATTTATTAAATAACTCTAAGTATTAACTACTCACAAAATAGCATCATACTACTCTTGAAGAAAAAGCATCATAGAAATCCTCTTGAAGGATACCAATTTTAAATCGGGCTATGATCCCATGCATGTTTATGGATTAGATCCTCTGGATGCCAAAAATGTCAGTTCCTGTGCAGTTTCACAGCATTAAATATGTTTGCTTTCTCAACACTAACATGATGTTAGTAGATGTCCCACTGAAATGAATGTCTCAAATTTGAGTGTTCAGTGACCCAATGAAACATAATAAATTTGAATTTATTGTACAGGATATGTGAAAGTGTGTGTGTGTGCAGTGTGGAGCTTTTCTATGCTGTGAACATGATTCTGCTTTTAACAGTTGGCAGGTAACCTACTGCAGTTGTGGAAAGCAGAAGCTAGCCTTTTAAAGCCTACTGTCTCTTCTAGTATTTGTGTGCGTGTGAGAGAGAAAGAGCAGGCATCTGCAGAAATCTGCAGCCATGCTCATTCAAACGGAAGATATCTGAGACATGCCCCTCAGTCAAGTAGATTTTGAATTTATACAGTATACCTAAAAGAAAGGCATATTTGTAAAATGTTGAGGCAGAAATCACCATTCACATGTATAAATGCATTCAAATTGAGTTGCACATTCCTCAGATCATTTGCTTTAAACTGAATATTCTGACATCTATCAACCCTAGTGTGATGTGAAACTTTTTTCCTGTTATGCAAAACAAGTTATCAAAATGTTGCTCCTTTACAGCACTTTGTGAGCACTTTGTGACTAAACTATAGAAAGGGATTTGAACCCTTATGTCGTTGTATGATAATTGAAAACTATACCACTAGACCACAGGTCATGTTATCTCTCACCTAGAGAAGTGAGCCAGAACCGCAATTGGTGTCACAGAAAGAAGTAGAATCTTTCAGAAGATAATGGAAGATTTGGTTTAAGTCCTTTTTGTGATTTCTCTGGAACAAAGGTCAAAGGTTTTTTTGTGACAGGTATGTGTAAGTCAGCAGCTAATGGAAGGATAAGGAATAGGCCTACTTACAATTTTCTTAAATAACTTAAGTTCTTTAGTTCACCCAAAAAATGAAAGATTTGAATTAGACCGCTTGATTCATATTGTTTATGTTTACAATGACATGAATTTTTTGAAGCAGCAAAGTTTTGGTGGAAAGGACTTTTAAAGATGGGACAGAAGTCTCTTGTAACAGTCTGGTCTGCAGCACGCATGATGAGAAGGAATAAGAACTCAGAATAGTATTTATTTAAACTTCATAACACTCAGGAACAGGGAAATAGGAGAAATCGCAAACCACTAGACGAGAACCAACAAGGGACTGAACATAAGTTTAAATACAAGATGAACACAATGACTGACAGATGATAATTAACCATAGAAACAAACGAGGAGATAATAAGTAATCAAGGAAACCAAAACTATAATGGAGCAGAGAAACAGGAACAAGGTAAACAAAACATAATATAAAAAGTCCATACCGTATACAAGGTACCGTATAAGGTATTCACCTTTGAAACACAAATGAACATATTTTTAAAGAAACCTGTGAGATGTTATAGCATCTCACAGGTTTCATTAAAAATATGTTCATTTGTGTTTCAAAGGTGAATGAACCACCTTTTTTGGGTGGACCAATTACTGATTAGGGTAGAATTCCGAGTGAAATATTCTTAGCTACTAATAATCATATTGATTAATATGGATTTAGTTCACAATGCCTTTGTGAACGTTTCTAAGAATGTTTTAGTAGAATGGGCTTTCAATAGAGGGACATAAATCTTCCAGGTTCATTAAAAATCTTCATTTGTGTTTCAAGGATGAACAAAAGTCTTATAGGTTTGGAACAACATAAATGACCATTTAAAATTTTGGGTGAACAAATGACAGACAAGGGAGATAGTTGTGCTGATACAGTTGATTTTTTTGTTGGACTGAGATGAAAGATGACCTCTAAATACTGTCTAAAAACATTTATGTTGTGGTATCCCTTAAAAAAAAGACACTTGGGCATATGTAGCCTATCTATCAGTTAAACAAATGTAAGAAAAGAAATACATTTTTATAATAAAACAGATAGATAGATAGATAGATAGATAGATAGATAGATAGATAGATAGATAGATAGATAGGGTAAAGTGAAACATCTTTAAATTAATATATTAACTGTTTAATAAATTACCTGTTATCAACCGTTTCCTGCAGCTCGCACGGGAAACGGCGCGGTTCGTCACGTGGTTCTCCCGGAGCAATGCCCCATATGAGAATGTTTCTGTTCTCACAGATCCTTGCACTGCATCCGAAGATCACTCAGCCAGGAATACACAATAGCCTGGTACAATAGTATACAAATATTGACGGTACCGAAGTTTGATAAAGCAGAAAAGGATAAAAGCAGACGTGTCTGGGAGATTGAACAGTCTCATCATTGTGTTCCTGCTCTTCATCTCTTAAAAGTTGGAGCCGGTGTCTACTGTCGGTTATTTTCGTGTTTTCGGGAAACACGTTTACAAATGCAACAACGATGTTTCTTTCTTGTTAAGACATGCGTGCTGACTTGATGAATGGCTCAAGCGTGCTTCAAATGTAAGCGCGCGTAATCTGACTGGAGTCTGTGGACGGGCTCGCGCTTCTCTCGGCTGAACTGGAATACATTGTATTAACGCGAGCAAAACATCTGTCGATGATTGGGAGACGGCTGCTGAAAACTGAGAGAGGAAGAGCAAAGCCTGGAGCACAGAGAATATAGCGTTAAACATACGACAGCACCTGTCCTGGAGAGGACGGAGGACTCTGGAGGGTGATAGTGGCCGTGGACTGGACATCACTGTGAACCTTCACCCGGGACAGAAGAGAAAGAGAGGAAGAGAGAGAGAGAGAGAGAGAGAGTAACGGGCTCCGTGATGGCATCAAAGTGGTTTTTATGTCCCTGTCTATTTTGGCTGTGCGTGACAAGTAAGAAGCTATGGCATAGGCTACTTGTTTTTTAATAACACTTATTTTTATATAGGGCTATGGTCTGTCTTTATATATTCAGAATGTTAGTAACGACAGAACATGAACTAAGCATGCAATACTTTTTATTACAGACATTGGTAACAAGGTGGTCTTCTTTATCCTTTACACCCCCCCCCCCCCCCCCTCTCTCTCTCTCTCTCTCTCTCTCTCTCTCTTTCTCCCCCTCCTTTCTCTCTCCCCCCTCTCTCTCTCTCTCTCTCTCTCTCTCTCTCTCTCTCTCTCTCTCTCTCTCTCTCTCTCTCTCTCTCGCTCTCTCTCTGTCTCTCTCTCTCCTAATGGATGCATGAGTTCATGTGGGACACGTGTATAGTGAGAGACTTGTTGATCAAGTTTGTTGGTAACACTTTACAATAAGGTTCCTTTATTAAACATTAGTTAATGTATTAACTAACATGAACTAACAATGAGCAATACATTTATTACTGTTTTTGTTAATCTTTGTTAATGTTTGTTAACAAAAATAAAGCTGTTCATTGTTTGTTCATGTTAGTTCACAGTGCATTAACTAATGTTAACACGATTTTAATAAAGTATAAGTAAATGTTGAAATTAACATTGACAAATATGAACAAATGTTGTATAAGTGCAGTTAATTATTAGTTAACTAATGAACCTTATTGTAAAGTGTTACCAGTTTATTTATTTGTTCATTAAGTAGGTCAAATACAATTCTTTTTGTTTCCATGTTTCTGAAACTGAACAGAGGTGATTAGTAGTTTTTACACTGCTTCAGAAGACCTTGGATATAGTGCTTGAGTTGTATGGACTACTTTTGATGCTTTAATAGGGCTTTTTGTCATTTTTGGAGCTTGAAGGCCCCTGGTCCTTATTCACTTTCATTGAAGAGAGCAGCATGGACATTATTTTACTTCTCCTTTTGTATTCCATGCAAGAAGAAAACTATATAGGTTGGATTTTTTTATATTTAATTAACCTTTGAACCACATACGGAATGAGTTTGATTTAGTCAAATACACATACACACACACAGACAAATGTGTCATTATATAGCCTACAAACATTTTAACCCCTTAAACCCTGAGGCCATTTTTGGAGTTTTTTGTCTGAGTGACACACAAAAAAGTAAAGACTCATAACTTCAAAACTATAGAGAGGAGAGTCAAAAGGTAGATATCATTTGTTAGGAAACTTTTTATATTTTTAGAAAATATAAATTTTTTATTACTTTTGGACAATCTAATGCTGAGAAAATGCTGATAAAAGACAAAAATATTAATATTATTTTTTAATAATTTACATATCTTTCTTATTTGAAATGCAATAATTCAGGAAGGAAATATGGTGGCAAAATAATTCTTTTTTTGTGATGTTCCCCTATGTGTGGTCTGCGTCTGGATCGTTATTTTATGATGATAGCATAAAGTAATCCAAAGTTACAGCACTTGGAACAAAGGGAGCCTTTTTGTTTAGTCCTCACACATTTGGAAGGCAATAAAAAAAATGAGTTTTCTTAGTGACATACACAAAACTAAAGACTCATAACTTCAAAACTATAGCAAGGAGATTCTAAAGGTAGGTATCGTTTGAAAGAACACTTTTCAAATTTTTTGAAAATATACATTACATTACATTTGGACATTCTCCTGCCGAGAAACTGCTGATAAAAGACAAAAAATATATATAATTTTTATAATGATAATGCATATCTTTCTTATTTGACATGGAATAACTCAGGAAGGAAATAAGGTAGAAGGAAAATTCTTTTTTGGGAAAGTCCCTCTACATATGAGCTGCATCTGGATAAAATTTTGTGGTGATTGGATAAAGCAATCAAAAGTTATAGCATTTGGAACCAAGATAGCCTTTTTGTTGAGACCTTGACGCCCCCTCATGGGCATTTTTAAAATTGTTTCACCATGAAGAATATCTTGTCATAAAAGCAATAGATTAAGTTAATTTTGGGCTCATTTTAATTGTATTAATATGCTGTAAAAAATGAAGTGCAATTTTCAACGATTTTTGAATGTTTCATGAGATGTATGAGTTTTTTGACACATTGCAGTACATAGTACAAAAAACTATTTTATAGATTATGAAAAAAAAAATTCTATTTATCAACAAATAACTCAGCAGTACTTAGGAGTTTTTCGAATTGACTACATTCACTGTAAAGTTCAGACTCTAAGCTTTCAAATGACACCAATTTTGTTTGAATCAAGGCAATATTTTTGAAAAATATGATAATTAATATTTTCGCAGCTAGGTGGCGTCTGTGGGGCGTCTGCGGGCGGTACACTCCGGTTGAGAGAGACTAGTCAGCACTCGTTCAGAGTTGATCGAAGTGGTTGGATGCATTAAAAAGCTGAGATTCTAAGCTTTAATATGATACATATTTTGTGTTATTCCACGTTTGAAATCGAGCACGGATGGTTCCGGGAAAACTGGAAAACACTTTGCACCCCGGGATGATGAGAGACTTGTTTTTTAGCCAAGTATGCATCACTTCGTGAGAAATATCTCGTGATCAAAGCAATGGATTATGTTGTGTTTGGGCTCTTTGTAATCGTGAGAATCTGCTGTCAATAAAGATGTGTGGTTTTTCACAATCCATGCATGTTTCATTGAGTTATGAGCTGAAACGTCACATCAAAACAACATCGCATCACTGCTATTGCTACTTCATAGATCCGCCTGTGCTATTTTTTGTGTTAGAACGCCATAAGGAATATCTTTAGATCTGAGTGATGGATTATGATGAGTTTGGGCTCTTTTTAATCTTAACAATCTGCTGTAAATAATGATGTGCCATTTTCCACAATTGATGCATGCTTCATTGAGTTATGAGTTAAAACGCGACAAGTGCTACATCTATAATAAATGCTCTATGCGCGCCGGTGGTGGTTCGTGTGTTACAACTCCCACGAGGAATATCTTTAGATCTGAGGGATGGATTTTTATGAGTTTGGGCTCTTTTTAATCGTGAGAGTCTGCTGAAAATAATGATGTGCATTTTTCTACGATCTGTGCATGCTTTGTGAAGTTATAATTGAAAACCAAACGCGAGTGCTTCATGAGTGTATACTAGGATAGGCGCGTCTGAGGTATTGTTTGTTTTAGAACGCCATGAGGAAATATCTTTAGATCTGATTGATGGAATATATTAAGTTTGGGCTCTTTGTAATCGTGAGCTCCTGCTGTAAATAACGATGTATAATTTTTCATGATCGGCGTATATTTCATGAAGATACGAGTAAAAAGGCCAAGTCTAAGCTACCTTGCTAGGCTACGTGAATCAGTGTTTTTTTTGTGTTTTAGAACTCCATGAGGAATATCTTTAGTTCTGAGTGATGGATTATGTTGAGTTTGGACTCTTTTTAATTGTAAGCATCTGCTGTAAATAATGATGTGTCATTTTCCACAATTGGAGCATGTTTCATGAAGTTACAAGCGGAAATGTGTCTAAAATGCAGCATCCATATATGGTTTACACATGGGTCTCTTAAGGGGTTATTTTACAAAAACCTTGCTCAAGTTTATTAAAAACCCTGGAACAATTATGCTTGTTGTATTCTACTCATTGAGACCTTTCAAATGACATATGACACAGGACTATCTGAGCTGTATGATGTTTTTGACATATTGCAGTATGTGGTACAAAAAAGTAGTTTATAAATTATGAAAACATTTTTTTTCTATTTATCAGCAAATAACTCAGCACTACATTGGAGTTTATCAAATTGGCTACATTCATTGTAAATTTCAGACTCTAAGCTTTCAAATGACATCTATTTTAAGTTGATCCAGGTAATATTTTTGAAAAAAAATTATGATTATTAATTTTGCAGCTAGGTGGCGCCAACGGCGGGTACACTCGTATTTAGTGGAATAACTCTGCAATCATTAGGAGTTGATCGAAGTAATTAGATGCATTAAAAAGCTGAGATTCTAAGCTTTAAAATGATACCTATTTTGTGTTGTTCCATTCAGTGGTTGCTTAGTAATTTGATTATGAATATTTTTCATGGGGTGGCGTCCCGCCGGCGGGACGCTTAGGGTTTAAGGGGTTAAAAACCTGCATGTGTAAATATTGTTGTGAAAGTATTTGAAGTTAAGACATTTTTTGGGCTAAATTATTACTTTTTAGGGTAGTCCATATGTCCATAGACCCTTTTCATATAAGTTGAAGTAAATTAAGTAAAAATAGAGGTAAATGGAAGAGATATGTTATCACAGCATTCCCTTTCCCAAACCCCAGTAGCTAAAAAAAAAAAAAAAGGGTTATATAACACAAAGTAGAGTGTACTAGTACAATAAATAATACATTAAGAAAGAAATAGTTTTATCTTTTTACCTGGCTAAATTAAATCAAACATCACTAAACTTTTAAAAGAGTCCATAGATTTAGACTTTTCCACTGCAGTTCTGTAGATGCATGGATCTAGATTCATTTTATAACAAGCATTCTGTTTATTTTACATAAAAAAAATATGGTTCAAGTCTTTGTGACAGTTTGTGCCCACAGCAAGACAGAAAGATTTATGTACAACATCTGTATTTTCAAATGATCAACTGTATATGTTACTGTTATATGTAGCAGTTCCAAAGATACAGGATTAAGATCGATGTGCATACATAATTTAATAAAGATAGCATGTAATTTGGATTTATTTGCTATCTTCATTCAATTACATCTGCACACTGAAAAAAAAACAAAAAAAAAAACATAAAACATAAGATAAAATGCATATGTAATATGAACCAAAAAGCAAAGGTACAGAACAGTGACCATAATATCAAGAAATTTGTCATGGAATTACTGCCAAAACTTTGAGTAAACAGTATAGATGTGAAATCAATTTCTAAGATGCAAAGAACATACTATATATATATTTTGTGTCTGTGTTTGTGTAGTAGTTATGGTTATGCCTGTGTAATATTATTACTATACTGTAGGAGAAGACCCATAATGTGAGGGATGAGAGCACTTAACCCCCACTAACATCCATTAACAAGAGCAAGCATGACAAAAGCACACAACCTCTTCACAGGCAATTCACATAAATTACAGCTCAACGAATAGCCACAAACACACACATATAGTGTAAATTACATCTATATGATTCATTTAATCTTTAATTATCATCTCTTTCACAAGTTGTTGCTTATGTTGATGTATCTCTTCTACACAGCCTTTCTGTATGCTGTATTTTATGTTTGTTTAATGTTGTTTCTATGTTACGAATGCTGAGAGATGAGGCAGAGAGAGAATCCACTTGCATGCACGTTTTTAATTACAAAACTTCACATGACTGGACAGGAACATCTGACCCAAAACACGAACACAATCCACCATGAAACAAGCAAAACACAATAGAAACACAAGGGCTATATATATGCACAGGTGCAAACAGGCTTAACAGGGTAATGAGGAAACGAGAAACACCTGGGGATCCTAATCAACATGAAAAACTACAATGAACTACAAACATGGCACTAGGACAGGAAATTCAACAAAAGTCCAGACAAGACATGAATATATGACATTCTACATTATTATGGAGATTCAATGTGAAAGTATTACAATATAAAAATGATATCAAAAACTTTAATGTTATGTGCAATTAAACATAATTAATTACAGAAAAATGTGCTATTAATTAGTTTTTTTTTAAATCGATTGAAAGCATGTTTTTACATTTTACTGTATTTAAAAAAATACCTGCATGTAATTACAGCTGTAATTAATTTCTGTAATTACATATATAATTACACTGTTGAGCTTATCCCTTAACACATCCTTAAACCTATACCATACCATGAAACATATCCCTTACCTTATGTCTCACCTCGATAGCAGCAAAAGTGTTTTGCAAAACAACTTAAACACAATAAGTACACTACATTACTTAGCAATTAATAGTACAACAATATATCAGCATATGTGTGTGTGTGTGTGTGTTTCTCAACCACTATTAGAAGTTGGTGACACGATATTAACAGCATTTAGTCTCAGTCTTTGAATTTGATTAGCTGAGTGGCGTTCCAAGAGTTTTGATGTACAGTCCAACAACTCTGGGAGTTTTCATTGTTTGTATCAGTCTGCTTGCCTTTGTCTGTGAATTAGTGGTTGAGATTGTTTTGTTACTCTTTCTACAGTTTTTAAGCGTTAAGCTATTGTTACGGTGGTGAAATGGGCTGAATTGTATAGGAACATGATTCATTCAAAAACTCTGATTAATTCAGGAACAAAATATCACATGTATTTAAACTACCATTCAGAATTTTGGGTTCGGTAAGATTTTTTAATGATTTCTCTTATGATCATCTACATTTATTTGATGAATACAGAAAAAAACCCCACAATTTAAAAGAACTTTTCTATGAGCAATAAGACTTTAGTTATCTTGACGTCAGATGAGCTTCATTAAATTTGCAGTGACATCACAAAGGACCGTCTAGCCTCCAGGCTCGTTGGTCTGATTCTCACTTTGGGTGCGAGAGGTCTCGGCTTCAAAACCTGGAAAAGCCCTGCGGTTTTAGAAAGAGTGTCAGGAGCAGCCAATTGGATCCTTCCTTTGCAGCACTGAGTGTGAAATCCCTGCAGCGAGTTGTGTTCATCTGTACTTCAACTTAGCCAAGATTTAATCAGATGGCAAGAGTTTATTATACATTGAAAATGGTTGTGCAGCTTAATATTTTTGTGGAAACCATGATACATTTTGGGATTTTCGGATGAATAGAAAGTTCAGATTGATTTAAAATAGAAATCTTTTGTGTAATTATAAATGTCTTTACTGACACTTTTATTAAATTTAATTTAATCCTTGCTGAATAAAAATATTATGAATAAAAAGTATTAATTTCTTTTGAAAAAATCTTACCGACCAAATGGTATAGTACATGGAACAGTTTGTATCTACCTTGGCTTTGTTCGGAACAGACAATATTGTGTCTAAAATGTAATGTAAATTGTAAAATATTGAAGTCTTGTTTATTTATAAACATGCTCATATTTTTACAAGTGGTTTTGGGTACTGATTACTGCATTTTAATCCACTGCAGCTCATATAGACATTGAAAGACTGACAAATAGAATCAATAAAATGTATATTAGGCTTTGAATCAGATGCTTCTGCAGATGTTTTTTCTGTCTTATGACGCATTGGCCAACGCCTGGAAATGGTGGTCACAGATGGGTCTAAGATTAGAGGTAATAGGTCAGACACACTTATACTCATTCATTGATTGTCCTTAAAGAGTCATCAATGGCTTTTGCATGGGAATATCTTCCTTGAAGACTGAGTTACACAAAAAACAAACACAAAACTGATAAGTGGATCTGGACTTTGTGTTGCTTAAGGAGACAAGCCATCCGAAATGACTAAGGCTCAGCATAGCCTCGAAAGCTCAAAGGTCTGTGTGTGTGTGTGTGTGTGTCTCTTCTGGTGTGGAATGGATCATACCAATCGAGTCTGACACAATCTTGGATTCATGACGGGAACTAGGTGTGTGTGTGTTTGTGTGTCAGTGTTCTGTTTTGGGAGGAGGAGTAGAGTCAGTGGAGTCCTTTATCCCACATGCAGTGAGGAGGAAATGGCATGTGTTTGTGTGTGTGTGTATTTTTTTTTTTTTTTGCTACAGTCTTGGCAAGTCATTGTTTTGCCATGTCATTGGCACACTCCCTTCACAGCATTGGTGGGCTTATGAGTTATGATGGGATAAGATGCATAGTAAAATTATTATGACATGTTTGTTTTTTGCTCTGCAGTGAAAGCAGATTACATGCAGCTTAGCAGACATTTTTGACCTTTTCATGATATTCTCAAAAACTCAAGAACTATATTTAAAAAAAAAAAAAATGTAGAGATGTATCACTGCTTTGTGACTTTAATGTCTTTCGATGAATATCTGACATTTAATGATACAATTTTAAAAGGTTTTGGCAAACAGACATTAGATTCAAAGCTAGAACAGCAATTTTTTTGTTTGTGATCCATTTATAATTCTTTTTCCTAAATTTGTTTTTTTGGCAAAGCAGTCATAATTTAGTTTATTAAAGTAATTTATAAATAGTCAATTTAACACAATAACGTGCTGCTCAGACTGTTGAAGTCAGATGTCAGAATGATCTGTTTTGCTGTTTGTTTTCAGTAAATGGTCTTACAATCTTTGATCAAGGAAAGTTTGATTAGTCATGACATGACCCATTTGCCATTTATTGATCTTCAAACATTTCTTTTTCCCCCCCATGTGGATGTGTCTCTGTGTGTGTGTGTGTGTGTGTGTGTGTGTGTGTGTGTGTGTGTCTCTGTTAGTGTCTCTTGCTGCTGATGCTGAGGAAAGGCTGGTAGATTTTCTGCTTGGTCCTGAGCGCTACAATAAGCTTATCCGGCCTGCGGTCAATAAGAGTCAGCAGGTCACTATTGGCATCAAAGTCTCTCTCGCACAGCTCATTAGTGTGGTAAGTGTTTCACATTCACACACACACACACACACACACACACACACACACACACACACACACACACACACACACACACACACACACACACACACACACACACACACACACACACACACACACACACACACACACACACACACTCACACACACACTCACACACTCACACACTCACACACACACACACACACACACACACACACCAAAATATTAGATAAAAAAATGACTGACTCCAAACTTTTAAACGGTAGTGTATGTAGTTAATATTTTAGGCATTTAGCATATACAGTAGTAGTATCCAGAGCAACTTAAAAAAAAGTGTAGATAAATATGAATTTAAATATTAAAAATGTATTACAAATTTAAATAAATATTATAAAATGTTATGTTATATATATAATGTTCATGTCACAAGCACACAATTGCATTACATCCATGGTGCAACAGAAGAATGCCCATGACACATTAGAGACTTAAGGTACATTCAGAGTGACAGGTAAATTCACTTTGACACTGTGCTCTAACCAGGCATAATGCCACAAAGTGACAAGCAACACAACATTTTGTTTCTACATTCGTCCGGTTACATTCTGTATCTCCGCCCACTGCAAAATTTGTTCTGCTCATTTGTTCAACTCTGTGCTTCAGACAGCTGTATATTAAACAGCATATATATTCAGACGGACTTCCACTCTTTGTGCGGACGCTGGAACCCTGCCACGTTCATGTCTGATTAGGACAGTTTTAGTGCTCACACGGGTGATACAGGTTTGAGTCTGGATTGTGTCATATCCTCATCATATCCAAACAAATTTATGTCATGAAACTCTAGATGGCACAGGCCAATAGCGCAACCTGCTTGCAATTAAATCATTATCTATAGTGCACAGCTGATTGGTTCCTGCTGTATCAGTAGCCAACTGTATTTGAAGCCTTAAAGCCATCAACCTTAAAGTCGACATGAAATCAAAATTGACCCTATTTACTTTGTTAGCGCATATTACTAGTTTTGTGGTGAACAATTAATCAGTGCAAGTTAATACACAAAAAACGTAATACTTTCGGTCTGGAATGGCGTTCCTTTTCTGATAACGTCAGTTTGACGGCTTGGATTGAAAATGCTTAACTACTTTCGTCAAACCGTTAGTCTGCTATGAGCAGAGATGGAGAGGAGGAGCGCTAAAGTAAAACCCTGCCCTCTGTTCAATATTCCGTTTCACTTGGAAACACGTCACAACACTGGAGAAAAGTCATTTGGAACTTCCGGTTCACGGGGACTTTAAAATACAGCACTTGGTTAGCATTTGCCTTAGCAGTGCAGCACGCTTTCAGAAACCCTCCACTTTGCCCAGCTCCACCTGTATAGATCTGCTACGGGTAATTCATGTACAGCAGCAAGAGCAGCAGCATGTCTTACTTGCTCACAGCAGCGTGTCGTGTATGAATTGGCAGTAGCAAGTCCCGTACTTGCTCTGCAGCAGCAGCAGCAATAAAAGCAGCACCGTAGCAGATCTATTCTGCCAAGACCAAACATTTTAACATTGCCATACCCATTACCATGCCAAACACTCCGAGAGTTGTCATGCCAGAAAAAAAATGATGTTCCTTTTTCACTGTTGCATACAAACTAGGACTGTCAAGTGATTAAAATTTGTAATTATATTGCATGATGTGTGTGCCGATTAATTAATCTAGTTAATCGCAAATTAATCACATCAAATTACTCCCAAAAGATACTCCCAAAAGATCATTTTAAGTTATTGGGCCCTATTTTAACGATCTGAAATGCAAGTATCAAGTGCGAAACGCAAGTAACTTTGTGGGCGGGTCTTGGGCGCTGTTGCTATTATACCGGCGGGATAAATGACTCTTGCGCCCGATGCAAATCTAAAATGCGTTGGTCTGAAGTTGCATCATTATTCATAGGTGTGGTTTGGGCGTAACATGAAATAAACCAATCAGAGCATCATCTGAGATGGCGGCACGTGAACAACGCGAGGCTCAGCGTCTCTCTAGAATTTGCTTTTTAGCGTTTTTTTATCTACTTTTGACTGGATTATTCATCCCGAATTGCTGTTCGTTGCTGATCTACAACAGACAGGAGCTTATGAACATTTGGACTCAAAACTCCAATAGTTTTATCGCCGATCTCCGCCTCATCCCAGAGATCTCCAGAACATCGGAGGCTGCTCACTCTTCCCGGCCGGGCGGAAGTGCACGCAGACGGCGCCGAGAACGTAAACAAAGGCGGGGTAGGCGCGGAGGGCTACGAGCTAAGCTAAAGCTAACACCACACCGGCTCCCTTTACCCAGCATTTTCCTCGCCAATGTCCGTTCTCTGGCAAACAAAATGGACGAAATACGGCTCTCCATCACTAACAACAGACGGATTATGGACTCAAATGTCATGATTTTCACCGAAACATGGCTAAACAACAGCTGCCCGGACAATGCTATTGAGTTAGCAGGACGCCACACACACCGAGCCGACAGGATAGCAGACGACTCCGGCAAGACCAGAGGTGGAGGTTTGTGCATTTATATCAACAATGCTTGGTGCATAAACTCTGCCACTACCGAGAGTCACTGCTCACCCAATGTGGAGTTTTTAATGGTCAAATGCAGACCTTATTATCTCCCCAGAGAGCTCACTTCCATCATACTCACTGCAGTGTATACCCCCCCAGATGCTAATGCTAAGTTGGCTATGAAAGAACTTTACACAGCCATTAGCAAACACCAAACTAAACACCCTGAGGCTGCTTTTATTGTTGCTGGTGACTTCAACCACTCCAATTTAAAGACAGTCCTTCCCAGATTCCACCAACATGTCTCCTGTCACACCAGAGGAGACAAAACTTTGGACCATGTTTATTCCAACATGTCTGGAGCCTACAAAGCAACACCCCTCCCCCACATTGGACAATCAGACCATCTCTCCCTGTTCCTCACACCTCGGTACTCACCACTCATCCAACGTGTGAAACCCACTGTGAGGACAGTAAAAGTGTGGCCAGAGGGGACAGATGCTGTGCTCCAGGACCGGTTCAAAAACACAGACTGGAACATGTTCATCCACACAGACTTGGACCAGTACGCCACATCTGTACTGGACCACATCTCCTTGACTACACATAGTGTCACCACCCAGAAACAGATCACCATGTACCCCAACCAGAAGCCTTGGATGAACCGAGATGTTCGTCTCCTCCTGAAGGCCCGCAATACCGCCTTCAGGTCAGGGGATGCACAGGCTTACAGTGCAGCCAGGGCCAAACTGAAGATGCTTCAAAAATGCAGAAGATGCATCAAAAATGCTAAACACCACTACAAAGGGAAGGTAGAAGAACACTTCTCCAACTCCAACCCCCGACGTATGTGGCAAGGTCTCCAGATCATCACAGACTACAGGACCATCAAACCCTCCCCCGCATCCTCTGATGTCCCCTTCCTCAACGAGCTCAACAACTTCTATGCTCGTTTTGAGCGGGGGAACACAACAACTGCAACTAAGGCAGAGGTGACTCCAGACCACCAACCACTGACTCTCTCCCCCACTGATGTAGGAGCGGTGCTGAGCAGGATTAATGTCCACAAGGCTGCAGGTCCTGATGGCATCCCTGGCCGTGTTCTCAGAGCGTGTTCAGTGGAGCTGGCAGGAGTGCTGACGGACATATTCAATCTGTCCTTGGCCCATGCTGTGGTACCGGCCTGCTTCAAATCCACCTCCATCGTTCCGATACCCAAAAACTCCAACCCATCAAGCCTCAACGACTACCGCCCGGTAGCCCTCACCCCAATCATCACAAAGTGCTTAGAGCGGCTGGTCCTAGCACACCTCAAATCCTGTCTCCCCCCCACCCTGGACCCCCACCAATTTGCATTCCGTCAGAACAGGAGCACAGAGGATGCAGTCTCCATAGCGCTGCACACTGTCCTCTCACACCTGGACAATAAAAACACGTACGCCAGAATGCTGTTTATAGACTTCAGTTCAGCGTTCAACACAATCATCCCCTCACAACTCATCAGGAAACTCACAGACCTAGGCATCAGTTCCCTCATGTGCAACTGGTTACTGGACTTCCTGACCTGCCGGCCCCAACATGTCCGGCTGGATAACCACTGTTCATCCATCATCACAATGAACACCGGTGTACCACAAGGCTGTGTGATGAGTCCCTTCCTCTACTCCCTCCTCACCCATGACTGCAGACCTGTCGATGGTTCCAACACCATCATTAAGTTTGCAGATGACACCACGGTGATCGGCCTCATTAAAGACAGCAATGAGGCCGCCTACAGGGAGGAGGTGGATCGTCTGGCTGAGTGGTGCGACACCAACAACCTGCTGCTCAACACCGAGAAGACCAAAGAGCTCATCGTGGACTTCAGGAGGAATGCTGACCCACATCCACCCATCCACATCAAGGGGACGGCTGTGGAGCGTGTGAACAGCTTCAAGTTCCTGGGAGTCCACATCTCAGAGGATCTCACCTGGACGACCAGCTGCTCCAAGCTGGTCAAGAAGGCTCACCAGCGCCTCTTCTTCTTGAGGACTCTGAGGAAGAACAACCTGTCCTCAGACATCCTGGTGAACTTCCACCGCTGCACCATCGAGAGCATCCTGACCAACTGTATAACAGTCTGGTACGGGAGCTGCTCTGCCTCGGACCGGAAGGCGTTGCAGAGGGTGGTGAAAGCCGCCCAGCGCATCGCTGGAGCACCACTTCCTTCCATAGAGGACATCTACAGGAAGCGGTGTCTGAGAAGGGCCGGGAAAATCATCAAAGACCCCAGTCACCCAGCACACAGACTCTTCACCCTCCTGCCCTCTGGGAGGCGCTACAGGAGCCTCCGGACTAAGACCACCAGGTACCGGAACAGCTTCTATCCTACAGCTGTCAGACTCCGGAATTCTGCCTCCTGACATCTCACCCACATTAAAACTCATAGACTGAACATACACGCACTCTCACAACCACTGACAACAACCCATAACTGAACATACACACAATGGACAAAAAACCCCAGTATCCTCATACACACTCATACACAGTGGCTGGACCACCACTTACAGCCACATGCACTTTAATATTACTACTGTATAAATTATTCATATATATCTTACTGTAAATACTGTATAGACAACCATGCTGTACAATACAATACAATAATTATAGTTCTACAGCTGTTATTAATACTTGCATATTGTATATTTATAGTCTGTTATAGTCTTTTATTTATATCCATACGTATAACCTGTTCATAGCCTGTACATAGCTTGTACACTTACTACAGTTATAGCCTGTATATACTTATAGTTATAGCACTCATAACATTCCTTCATACCGTGTACATTGTAACATATCTAAAATATATCTATATTTTGTAATATATCTATATTCTTGCTAAAGCACTTCTGGATGGATGCAAACTGCATTTCGTTGCTTGTACTTGTGACGTGCAATGACAATAAAGTTGAATTCTATTCTATTCTATTCTATTCTATCTCACATTCCCTTTAAAGGGATAGTTCACTTTGAAATTAAATTTTGGTTCTTGTCCGTTCTTGTCCGGGCGGGTATAAATATATACACTAGATGTCGCATTGGCTACGGTTTCGTTCCAATGAACTGCAGTAGTCAAGGCGACTTCTATTGTATATATCTATACCCGCCCGCGCTCTCAGATCACTTGGACGTGGCTGTGTACAAGAGGTAAAAACGATATAAATACTGTTCGTTTTCTCACACAAACCGCTCGTTTCGTGTCTTGGGCCATCAATGTGTACTTACGATGGGGAATTGTTTAATTTGGACGATGGGGAATTGTTTTAATTTGGACTCTGTGCATGCTCTTTGAGACAGTGACCATAGACCTGCATTATATGACTGACAGACAAGAACAGTTTGACCTAAAAATATAAAAATTGAAACTACTGCGGAAAAAAAGACACCTACATCTTGGATGCCCTTGAGGTAAGCTAAAACATACCAAAATTTAATTTCAAAGTGAACTATCCCTTTAAGAGCAGGCGCGCTTGTTCTATAGCGGATTCCTATTATAACGGCGGATTTGCCAGGCGCGCGCCAGGGGCGGTTCACAGCCGAGGAGGCCGACGTTCTCGTCAGGGCCGTAAAACACAGAGAAGTGATGTTGGGGATGGGAGAAACCCACTCAAATTAGCTTCGGCTAAACAGGCGTATGATAATTTGGGTAAATGTGTAAGCTACTGTAGATGTATGCTTTTATAATAAACTATCTATCTATCTATCTATCTATCTATCTATCTATCTATCTATCATAATAATAATGTATGATTTGCAAAAATGAAAACTGTTGCTTCTGTGTAGATCAAAGTGTATGCGCGTTGTGCACACGCTACATTGATTATGGCCAAGCATGCGCCCTTAAAATAGCATATGAAAAACATGGGCAACGCGCCACTGACTTTAAACTAGGTTTTTTCAGTCAGTGGCGGAATTGTTTTCTAAACCTGCAAAATAGCATAGTCAATTGCGCTGGGTGCAAGATAGGGCCCATTGTGTTAAATGAGAAAAGCATCAAATAGACATTACAAAAAGTAGCTTTAGAAATAAATATTTTATCTGCTTGAACATAAAAGTTTAGGGTCAGTAAAATAAATTAATTTGAGATGTCTCAGTATTTTTGTTATTGTTCATACAATTGAAGTCAATTGTAACCAATGGAAACCAAAACAGCATTCTTGAAAATATCTTCTTTTATGTTCCGGAGTCATATAGGTTTGAAACACCTGAGGGTGAGTAAATGATGACAGAATTTTCATTTTTGGGTGAACTATTGTTACAGAATCAGACTCACAAGACAGAGATTAAACAAACAGGAAGTTTATTTGGACAACAACTAAGCGGGTGAACTGGAAGCAGGTGAGTAAGAAGTGCAATGATGAATCGGAGAGTGGGATGCTGGCAGTGAATGTAATGCATATTCTTACAGGAATGTTGATGGGTCGATGAAGGCGTGGAATGCAGGATCGCTGGAGACACGGAGGAAGGACGAGACACTGGGGGAATCACACGGAGGAGAATGGAGACAAGACGATGGAGTAGGGGTTGGAGATAGATCGCTGTCAGGTAGGTTGTTGCAAGGTAAGGCAAGTTGTCCTCTTCATACAAACGAGACCGGACAATGAACTGTGTGTGCTTTAGTTGTGGCAGTGATGAGGGTGATGATGAGGTGCAGGTGTGTGTGATCAGAACTCAGGTGAGGGAGTGGCCGTGATTGGCTGGTGAGAGAGCCTGGCAGATCTGTAACAGTAGTTCCAAGAGTTCTGGTGGCCCTGGCAGAAGGTTCGTAGGAAATGACCAATTTCCTGAATCTTTCTTTCGGTCTGCCCGTTCGACTGTGGATGGTACCCAGACGATAGGCTTACTGTCACACCTAGGAGAGAAAAGAACACTTTCCATACCCTGGATATAAACTGCGGTCCACGGTCTGAAACAATGTCTGCTGGGAGTCCATAGTATCTGAAGACGTGATTGAAGAGGAGTTCTGCTGTTTCAGTTGCTGTGGGTAGTCCTTTGAGGAGGAGAAGACTACAGGATTTGGAGAATCGGTCAGTTATCACCAGGATGCATGTGTTACCCTCAGAAGGTGGGAGGTCAGACATGAAGTCCACTCCTAGGTGTGACGATAGCCGGTTGGGAATGGGCAGTGGTAGAAGCTTGCCAGATGGTAGGTGGTGAGGACTCTTGGCCATGGCACAGTCTGCGGATCCTTGGATGAACCTTCTCACATCCCTTGCCATGTTAGGCCACCAAAAGCGATCTCTTAGCAGCGAGAGGATGTTATTGGCCCCTGGGTGGCCAATGCCCAAGGATGTATGTGCAGAGTGAATCAGGGGTGTGCATTGTGCTCTGTTGACATACTGATGTCCGAGGGGACAGCCCGGCGGAGCGGCGTTGGAGGCATTGGAGGAGGTGATGGAGTCTGAAGACCACTGGATGGGACTCACGATCAGCTCGGGTGGCAGGATGGGTTCGGGTTCTTCGCTGACCTCTTCTGGAGCATACAGATGAAAAAGAGCGTCAGCCTTCACATTCTTTGAACATGGAAGATAGGAAATGGAGAAATGAAATCAGGTAAAGAACAAGGCCCAACGGTCCTGGCGGGGATTGAGTCTCTTGGCTTCTTTTAAGTACTTGAGGTTCTTTTGATCAGTGATGATTGTGAAGGTGGGTTGAGCACCCTCCAACTAATACCTCCACTCCTCTAGGACTAGTTTGATGGCGAGGATTTCTCAGTTGCCGACATCGTAGTTCCTCTCCGCTGGGGTTTTTTGGAGTAGAAGGCGCATGGATGGAGTTTTGCTGGTGTCCCCTGCTGCTGAGACACTCCTACCCCGGTGGTGGATGCATCCACTTCCACGACAAAAGGTTGCTCTGTGTCTGGATGGATGAGGAGCGGTGCGCTGGTGAATGTCTTCTTCAGTTGTTGGAAGTCTTCGTTGGCAGCTGGTGACCAGGACAGAGACTTGGGCTTGTTCTGCAGGAGACTGATGAGTGGGCTGGTGATGGAACTGTAGCCGAAGATGAATCGTCTGTGAAAGTTTGCGAAGCCAAGAAAGCGTTGAAGTTATTTAATGGTGGATGGTGTGGGCCAGCTCTGGATGGCTTCCACCTTCCCCTCGTCCATCTGGATTCCTTTGTCACTGATGTTATAGCCAAGGAACTGCACTGAGGTTTGGTGGAAGGAACACTTCTCGGCTTTGAGGAAGAGATGGAATTCCCTCAGGTGTTTCAGGACCTCCGCAACGGTATGGCGATGGTCAGCCATGCTCCGGGAGTAAATGAGGATGTCATCTATGTAGATGAGGACGTATCGGTGAAGAAACTCCCGGAGCACCACATGCATGAAGTCCTGGAATACGGAGGGATCATGTGATCATTTACTAGATCACATGGCATAACCAAATAATCATAGTGTCCAGTAGGGGTCACGAAGGCAGTCTTCCATATCTTCCATGTCTATCCGGATGTGGTTGTATGCACTGCGGAGGTCCAACTTGGTAAACACTGTGGCTCTGCGGAGGTGTTCGAGCACCGCTGGGACCAGGGGAAGAGGATATAAACATTTTACGGTGATTTTGTTGTGGGCATGGTAATCAAAACAGGGCCGCAAGCCTCCGTCCTTCTTTGTAACGAAGAAGAAACTCGAAGCAGCAAGGGACGTAGAAGGGTGGATGTAGCCTTTTTGGAGGGCCTCTTCTACATACTTCTCCATGGCCTTCTGCTTGGGAAGTGAGAGGGAATAGATATTTCCGTGGGGCACTGGCTCACCCGGAATCAGGTCGATGGCGCAGTCCAATGCCCGGTGTGGAGGCAGCTGAGAGGCTCTCTGTGGGCAGAAAACATCGCTGAAGGGGGCATAACCATTTGGGATGTCGACCGACTGCTTCTCGACAGGGCTTTCGATGGAGGTGGAATTCACCGGGAGTACCTCGGTGATGATATGCCCCCCAGCACCACAATGCTGGGTTAGCCACCTCTGCCGTTCAATAAACGGTAGCCGGGTAGAGTCGACTTGCATTGGCTCGTGGCCTGATTCTGGAGTGCTGAGGTGCTCTGGCTGGCGGAGGAAGATAGATGGTGTTTGACCCTGGTGTTTTTCAAGACACGACTGCATATGGGTGGTGAAACGGATGGACAGTTGGATGAAACGTTCTAAACTGATGGCATTGTCATATGCAGCGAGATGCAGCCGCACTCGGGGATCCAATCCCTGCCGATAGGTGGTGTGGAGCGAGTGCTCATTCCAGCCACTGGCGGCCACGAGGGTTCTGAACTTGAGAACATAATCATTAATTGACAGATTCCCTTGACTGAGATGATAATGTTGCTCACCTATTGATGAATCTCCCACAGGGCTGCCGAAGTAAAAACTCACGAAAGTGAGTGACGAAATCATTAAGAGACTGGGTTACTGCGTTGGATTGCGTCCAGAGAGTATCAGCCCATTGGAGCGCTCGCCCCCTTAGAAGGGAAATGATGAACGCGATCTTAGCCCAGTCGTTGGTAAAGAGAGAATTGCAGGAGATTGCAGGAGAAATACGTTGCAATCTTCCGCCAGACCAAAGTAGGGCACTGGTTTGGCCATGGGGCTGGCGATCGCGATCAATCGGTGGTGATGACGGAAGTGGTGACTGATGCGGTGGTGACGGCTGGTGTGATGGGATCAGGATTGCCTTGGAGCGGTTCCGGTGAGCTCATGATGTTGTCTTCTGTTACGGAATCAGACTTACAAGACAGAGATGAAGCAAACATGAAGTTTTTTTGGACAACAACTAAGCGGGTGGAAGCAGGTGAGTAAGAAGTGCAATGATGAATCGGAGAGTGGGATGCTGGCAGTGAATGGAATGTATCTTCTTACAGGAATGTTGATGGGTCAATGAAGGCGTGGAATGATGGAATGCAGGATCGCTGGAGACTTTAGAGACACGGAGGAAGGACGAGACACTAGGAGAATCACACGGAGGAGAATGGAGACGACGCTGGAGAATGACGCTGGAGTAGAGGTTGGAGATAGATCGCTGGAGAGGTAAGGTAAGGTAAGGTAAGTAGTCCTCTTCATACAAACGAGACCGGACAGTGAACTGTGGTGAAGTGTGTGCTTTAGTAGTGGCAGTAATGAGGGCGATGATGAGGTCCCTTTATTTTTTATTAATAGGGATAATATTAAATAATTTATTGATTAATATGAAATAAAAAAAATTATGAAATGATACCCTTAATAAGAAACTAAAACTGCCAGTAGGTGTCGGTAAATGCCTAAATGAATAAGTCATTGAGTCATTCATTCATTTGATTCGTTCATAAATGGCTGTCTTTATGAATGGACCATTGAATCATTGATTCACCCGATTCGTTGAAAACACAGATTCATTCAGTAATGAAACACCACTGTGTGTTGCTCAAAGACGCACAACAGTTCTGCTGTAATTTATAGGTATTTTCATTTGCAAAATTTAGCAAAA
>NW_028118116.1:0-31120 GCF_965113295.1 Leuciscus leuciscus
AATGAATCACAGGTTTACAGTTTGACTTGGTAAAAAGTCTATTGGCATATGCACAGGAATAAAACCTACTGCTAGCTCACCTTGCATTCTCCACACACAAAAACAAAAACAAATGCAGTCCAGATTCCAGCATAATATGTAATATTTTACACTATTTTGTGTCATGTATGCTGCAGGTTAGTTGTGCATATTTGATGGTCGGTGCATTGGTCTTACTTTCTCAGGTCATTAGCCATGAACCCCATCCAGAGACCGGAGATGTACATCATTGGAGCACAGCCTCTGTGCAGCCAGCTGACAGGCCTGTCTCAGGGTCAGAGGAAGCTCTGCCAGCTCTATCAGGATCATATGGTTTATATTGGAGAGGGGGCGAAGACGGGCATCAAGGAGTGTCAGTATCAGTTCAGGCAAAGGCGATGGAACTGTAGCACGGTGGACAACACTTCAGTGTTCGGCCGCGTCATGCAGATAGGTGAGTCACCGTGATGATGCTTAAAATCTACATGCAATTTAAAACAAATTGATCAAATGCACAATAATAAAGCATGCAGCTTTGAAAATCCCTCTGATAGCATTTGAGCCTCCATGTACTCTTGAGTTTAAGGAAGTTAATGTATTTTTCTTCAGATGTCTTTTTCTTCAGATAAAAGTTCAGATGTCTTGATTTCAAGTGGCTGATGTAAATATCACATGACCAGTTGTTTAATTCTAGTTTTCCCTTCTGAAAGATGATAAAAGGAATACATTAAACGTGGAAATAAATGTACATTTGGTATATTATTTAAAGGGGTGATTGTTCATGTTTTTAAAGTCATATCACAATCACAATGCATGTACAAATATAACTGGTTATAAGATATAGACTCATTTTCAATCACTTGATTAATATTGTTATTTTAAATGAAACATTTACAGAAATATGCATATATTATTTGATTATAATAAGCAAATATTAATTTATGGTAGCCTACTTTATTGTTTGCTACTTTTTATTGAGCAACTTAATGTTGTCCCACTGGTTTAAATTGTGAAAAAAGTAGGAATAAGTGAAATTGTGGTTATAAACCACATTTGTTATATATATATATATATATATATATATATATATATATATATATATATATATATATATATATATATATGTATGTATGTATAACGCATTCTTTTTGAGTTTTTGATAAATGTATAGTTTTTGATATTTGTTATAGCCTATATATCTTAAATGTAACCTGCTAATGGAGGATCGCTCTCAGCATGACTCGAACCGCTCCCCGTGAGATTTACGCGTTGGTCTCTGACATCACTTTGTTGATTTTCATATAACATTGCTTTTTATTTAAATGGGTGCTCTATATTATTTTATACATGCATGTTTAGATGTATACAGATCTTTAATACGGCATATTTAAATGAAGAAATTTGCTCTAGATATGGTCAATCTTTCCTCTGGTATGTATGAAGCAGTGTGTAGCCTACTTGAATGCATGCTCGAATGCGTGTGTTTCTCTCATAGAAGACAGCGCTCGTTGCCTCAATTGAGTGTTAGTTCCGCTCATCAGTGAAACAAGGTGTAAGACGCGACATGCCCCCCTCTCATGCCCCCCAAATAGCACGGGACTTATTTGCAGTCAATCGCGAGGTTTATATTGAGGTGTTAGTCGGGCCATTGTCCAGAGTCGCTTTTGAAATGCAATGACACGATGACACAGAGTCGGGATATCCGGGACTCTATTTGAAGTCCGGGCACCAAAGGCCAATAAAAGTGGCCCTCCAAATTCAATAGGCGCATCGTTGGAATGCAGGTTCACACCCGTTTACACGCGACGCATTGTGAGTTTGATGCCGTGAAACCGGCACCGAATTTTTACATGATTTTAAAACATTGCAATTCTTTTCTCTGTCTTTATTGTAAATCTATCTATCTATCTATCTATCTATCTATCTATCTATCTATCTATCTATCTATCTATCTATCTATCTATCTATCTATCTATCTATCTATCTATCTATCTATCTATCTATTCTAGTCTGTCTATTTCTTTGTAAAAAAAAAAAAAATTCAGCCTCATAAAGTTTAGCCCTACAATGTATTAATTAACATAGGCCTATACTAAAATCGGAGTTGGTACTCTAAAACCCTCACAAAATCAAGTAGATTATTGTAAAAGTCCCTAAATCCCTAACATTATAAGCTATATGCTCCTGTGCTACATTTATTTATAAAAAAAAATAAAAAATAAAGTATAATGCACAGAACAGTTACTTGTGGTCCGTCTAGTCAGGGGCAAGTTGACTTTCATTAAGGCATTGAGGAAGGCCGGATCATTAAAAAGGAATTCTCAGGGCCTGCAGTTTAAAAACGTTTTGTGTGACAAATTTCCTCTTGTAATTATGCTGTTGCTGAGCATTGATACAAACTGCTTATCTCTAAATATGGTTGTACTAGCACTTTTTAACATGTTTAAACAGCTTTTAAACGTTAAACGCTATTAACTGTATTGCCTGTGCTGTTGAGGTATGTGAAATCTGCATTCCAGATGGCTTATTAGATGGGGAAAAAAATCAGGTAACACATGCACAACAGATGCGAAAAAGAGCACAAATTTTTATAAATCTAGCGCCTCTTTGGCAGGAAAGCTTTGCGGGTTATCATATGCCTTATGTGAATTGTACCAAAACTGGAAAATCTGTCAGTCCTCTTTTTGCTTGTGTTTTAATATACTTTCATTGAGATATATATATATAACAATGGAACAATGAATCAGTGCTGTCTATGATGCACACGTTTCTGATAATCTTATCTCTCACTGCAGGGCTTACCAAAAAGATTGTTACCATCTGTGGGGTTCTGGAAATGAGTTGTTTTACTCTCTGCCTTACTTCCTAAGTGAATAATCAAGAAAAATAGTATACTGAAGAGTTGTGGATGATTTAACAAAGCGATTTGCAGCCAGTGGAATGTCGTCCATGTCTTAATTATGTGTTTTTCTGTGCTTGTCTTCTGCATGTCCTAATTATGTGTTTTTCTGTGCTTGTCTTCTGCAGGCAGCAGAGAAACAGCTTTTACTTACGCCATCAGTGCAGCAGGTGTTGTGAACGCCGTGAGTCGAGCGTGCCGTGAGGGTGAGCTCTCCACCTGTGGCTGCAGCCGAGCGGCCCGTCCCAAAGACCTCCCGAGAGACTGGCTATGGGGCGGCTGCGGGGACAACGTCAACTACGGCTACCGTTTCGCCCGGGAGTTTGTGGACGCCCGTGAGCGCGAGAAGAACTACCCTCGTGGATCGGTCGAGAACGCACGCACGCTTATGAATCTACAGAACAATGAAGCTGGGAGAATGGTGAGGAACACACACATAGATGACTGACCTATTGATACATGGAAATTATAGGATAGTAGTAAGTGTCCCGTACTGTGGGCGTTAAATCCACCATGATCCACCTAATTTAATTTTATGCAAGAGTCTACAGTGCATTGGTTTGGTTAAGGTGTGTTTCTTTAATGCGTAGCGAATGAATCACGGCTGTTGAAACCTCTATTGTGATATTGAGAAATAAGAGGCCAGATGTACACTCGGACGGATAAACACGGCTTTAAATATGTTTGTGCGTGAATAAACCAAAGCCAGCCCTTATGTCTCCTGCAGATCACCACAAACACAATAACAAACACGGTTACTTCATCCTCCCTCTGTTGTTGAGTGAATGTGTTTACCTAGCTAAACATTGGGAACAAAATTGTCTTTAAAAGTTAGCTAAATCTGACAAAGTCTTCCTTTGGAGATGTCCTCGAAGGTGTGTGGTCTACAGTAATTATATATATAACTTTTAGGGATGTGCAATAACATATTTTCAAAATTGACTAGCCAATGTCAGGTAATTCATCTTAAGGAAGCCCTGTATAGTTAAGATTTACAATTGTCCTGCAAGTTTTTGCAGGCGAAATCCAGTCAGTTCAATAGGAATCCATGCAATTGGGAATTTTGCGAGAGGCCGGCAGATTTCCTCATGCAGATTTCGGGTTGACCAACAGACAGCTTCTTGTTTTGAAAGTGTTTGAGTTGTGCTTCATATGTGATGCTAATTTAGGCGGGTTTGGATTCACCTGACACTGATTGGACGTGTTACAGGGGGGAGTGTTTGTTTAAATGAGACAAAATCAGCTAGACTGAATGGAAACAAATGCAAGGGTCTGAATGCACGTTTTTATTTGCTGGACTATCTTGAAATGGGTTGTAAAAAACGTTATCCTTGTGGCAGGACGCTCACAAAAAGCATGAGAAACAATGCAAAGACATCCAGTTTTAATTGTATGAATTTAAAGACACAACTTTTGTGAGTGAGTTCCTGTAGTTAGAGCATGCCATTCACATGAGTTGTTAGATGATTAATTAGTCATTAAGACTTTAGCTTTATATACAAATAACAGTGGTATGTACGGCATCTATTTTAGATTACAGACTAGGGAGAGAGCTAATTTAATGTAAGTGACCAAATGGCGCCTGTGCTAGGCCAGCGCCCATAGAGTCTGCTGGGGGTCAGGAGGTCAAAGCACCACCGGGGATGATGGGACCACTAAAGCGTCCCATGTTACTCATTTGCTCTTACTCTAGTGTCCCATTCAGCATTCCCATCCAATCTCCCTTTTATTCATTTAATGGAGTAGTCGATGCCAGAACAAATAGTTTTTGTGTTTTTTTTTTTATAAGGTGATGTGTAGCAAATTTGTTTAGTCAGGAACATTCTGACACTGCACATTTTCTCGTTGAATGGCTTCTTGCTGTTTTATAGAACAGCTATATGGTGGAATGATTATTGGAACGTTTCCAAACTATGTGAGTGTGTGTGTGTCTGGCTCCGGCAAACTGTGGCCCCCCTGCCACGTTCAGGTGGGCATAAAACCGGAGCGGGCCGTTCCTCTCGGAGAACGCACTGCAGAATGTCACCACATCCTGCCAAAACACACCATCAAACTGGAATGCGTTCCTCCGTCCCCTTGCGAGTCCCACGCTTTGTCATACCACACCCCGATCCCATCCTCTTTCCACTTAGTTATTTGAGTGCTTTTAAAAACGAAGCGGCCCCATAAAAAGTCCATTTGCCTGCCGACGTGGGTGCTTGCCGTGCGCAGAGCTCCGCCACACATGTTTGTCTTAGGGAAGATGAGTGTATTTAAGGTGTTTACAGAAGAGAGGGCCTCTTTTCTGGAGTTATGGCACATCTGAGATCCCTGGCTCTTCTCCTGAAGGTTCCCTGAGGTGAGGAGGTCAAGGTCTGGACATGTTCTGTACGTGCATGCTGGGGAGATTATATCTTTCGGTGACGCCGAGCAACTCGACCACCCTCAACTTGGTCCTTTTTGTTCTATTTTGAGTTATTGGCACCTGCTTTTTTTGGCTGAGGTGGATTTGAAGGTGTGGTGTGACCCCCGATACTCCCGGTTTTCCTTTTTTTTTTTTTTTTTGGGGGGCCTGATTGCTGGAGATTTGTCTTGCTTGGAAAGGCTTGGTGTTGGTTGGCTTTTGTGGAGGTGACAGAAGCGTATCGGATGCCCCTCGGTGTGGATAAGACCGGTTTAGTGAAAGATGGTGCGTGTGGTTCCGGTGCTGTGGGTCACAAAGGCTCGTGACCCAGACTGTACAGAGAGAGGAGGCCTCCACCCTCTATAAAGATCACCTGCTTCTGTGTGTCTTTCATTAGAAATCAACTGCAGCGGAGACAAACACACACACACCTTAATCTAAAGCACTTTATTACTCACTCACACACACGTAGGCGTGACGTATTTTAATACATAGCTAAGGCTTTCTGTCTCACTCAATTTATCTGCATTACTAATGTTTGAATGCTTTTGTATTCACAGACACACATATTTACTTAGCTATCTAAATGAGGACGTAGCATATACTTTTCTCGTTTTTATCTACTCTACCAGTCAAAAGTGACTGAATCATGTTTCTTATTATCTTATTAAACTTTTGATCTGAAGACATATTAGTAAGTGCCTTAAATTAGCTTCGTTGACAAATAGACATGGAATTTCTTTACAAAACTTCACAAAACATGAGTTGGACGGTATAGTGAAGGAAAAGCTGCTAACAAGAGTCCAGCATAAATGGGAATTCCTTCAAGACTGATTTCAAAAGCTGTTATAGGAAAATTAAAAGTAAGTAAAATAATCAACTAGCAACAGCAAACACCAACTATGTATGTACTATGCATGCAGCATAATAACACTTTGATAAATGACTATGAACTAAAGACTATAAAAAATCAAAAATGAACGAATAAACATTCAAAAGTTCAATTAAAATAGAAAAGAAAATAAGAAATAAAAAAATGAAATAAAATAGTTTTCACTAATATTTTAATAGTTTTGTGTGTGTGTGTACTTGTACAACTATCTTTGTGAGGACCAGTTTGAGTTTTCGACCATTGGAGTGAGGACAAAGAGAGTAAAGTGAGGACATTTTGGCCGGTCCTCACTTTCTGAGACCCCTTTAAAGGCCTGTTTGAGGGTCAAGACTTAGTTTTAGGGATAAGGTTATAATTAGGTTAAGGGTCGGTTTAGGGTAAGGGTTCGGGTTAGGCACTTAGTTGTGATGGTTAAGGTTAGGTTAAGCGGCTAGAGATTGTGTCAATGAATGTCCTCATAAAGATAGATGTACAAGAATGTGTGTGTGTGTGTATTATACTTTAAAATTATTCTAAAATGTAAAACTGTAATAATAAAGAATAAAAAATAAGTATTTTTTGACATTTTACTTAAAAAATAAACAGAATTAATTGTAATTTATAAATGTTTGTGTGGGGTGTGTGTGTATATATATATATATGATAAATGCTTAATGAATCATTTTCTACTGAGAATGCCCCAAACTAAGGTTTTGCCAGAAATAGTCCCCAGTTTTGTCCCCAACATGGAGCTGATTAAACCTAATGTAAAAAAAAAATAAAATAAAAAAAGTAGTCTCATTGCTACAGATACATTGTTGTGGCCTTGAAAACTGCTACATTTCCGTAGCATAGCTCAGAGAGATTTGTATTTGTTTACTTCAGATTCCCGCGTCTCTTATCTCTACACCTCCAGGGATGGTTGTTTGCCGTCTCCTTGCTCCGCCCCGACCCCGCCCAGAATAGCAGTGACCCTGACCCGTCTGAGCGCGCTCCATTGTGCACAGCACCGCATGCGTGTCCTTTCCACGCACCGACGAGCCTGTCTATCCATCACACCTTGGTCACTTGGGCCGAAAAGAGAAACAAGAGAGACAGAGAGTGAAAAGGAGGGGCGCGAAAAGGAGATGGATGAAAGTGAGGACGAATAAAAGAGAGAAATGGCAGCCTTTATGTGAACACAGTTTCAGTTGGGCGCACATGTTGCATAGAAATGCTCAAAAACCCTTTTGTGTGAGATCATTTAGATGAGGTAGCGGAACTGCAGCTTGACACGCAAGATGGTAAATAGCCGAGAATGGCTTGCGTGATGTGGGCCGCTGCTGTGTGGGAAAGTGTGTGTGTGTGTGTTGTTTCTGGATTGCAGACAGGTATGCAGGTTGGGCCGGTGATGACAGAGACTTGAAAGGTGTTGGAACTCCCCTTAATGTCTGTGTGTGAGCAGGTAAAAGGAAGGGGGCTTAAACAGCTGCCACCGGAGGGGGGTTGAAGAGTCGGGGCAGCACATCCTCAAAGACGACCGTTAAATGTTCTCACGTGAGGTGTTAAAGGGAGGAGCACTGCTGGGTCTTAAATGACAGAGAAACAGAAAGAGAAATGTCTTTAATGTTCCCTCGTTCAGGACACTAAACAGACACAAAAGACACAGCAAACAAGACACGTCACATACCGAGGCGGAAATACCCACGCTGGCCACCCAACCTTGATTGAGCCCAGACGTGGAAAAGAGATTGCACTCATTACCTTGTTTTTGTGTTTGTGGGCGAAACGCGACGCACTTGTATGAAACGTGTTTGGGACGCCCTGTTGCGGGTGGTTAATGAAAAGTAATAGTCTGTTAATGTTACATGTTAAATAATTAAAAAGGAAAGGGAAGAACAGCCGTTGGTTTAGCAGGACAATATGTCGAGCGTTTCTTTATTGATTCAGCTGGGGGTTTCGTTGAATTTAATCAGCAGGAAGTCTGCCGTCAGTGGACGCGGGGCTCTCTGTGTGTTCTAGAACAGAATGACTATTCATCCCATTGTTCTCCAAACGCTCTCACTGCGGCTCTCTGTTTGTAAAGGGACCGTAAACTCAAAGGCCTCAGGAGGCCCCTTCAACTTCAAACAGTCTGGTGCACTGAACTCATTTGGCCTCTAGAGGAAGCTGTTGTTCCATCAGGGCTTATTTTGCAGCTTATTATAGAACTATGAAAAATAATAAAAACAAAACAAAACAAACAAACAAAGATGTGTGTTTGCTAGGGTGTTCTGAGTGATTGCTTCCAATCTCTTAAAAAAATTAAAGTAATAGCATAACTATTTTTCATGTTTGTAGCACTGTAGCGGTCTCTGTTGCACTATTGGCCTCATTTTTTTTTATCAAATTTTTATTTATAATTTTTACTTTTAGTATTAATTTTTCACATACCCACTAATTTTAAATATATATTACATTTAGCATTTTATTGTTTAATACTTTTTATACTCTTTATTTTTATAATTTCTTTTTACAAAATAGTATTTATTATTATTATATCACACATTCTCACATAATTTCCCCCTATCTTTTCATATACTTTTTTTAATTTAATAAAAAAACATTTATTTTTATTTATATAAAAATAAAATTGTATTAATAGCTTGTAATTATAACATTTATATACCATTAATTATACAGTAAACTTCAAGACAGACATACTGTAAATTCGTAAACACGTTGTGAGGTAAATAATGCCATGCATGGTAAAGTATTATCGATTAGTCTATAATTTTCAACCCATTCCTACTTAATATTCCAAACTATCACAAATCATCCTTACAATTTCGACAAGATCTATGTTTACTTGTTAGATCCTTTTTACCGAGCTGACCAGTTTGAAAAACAAGGTATTCCTATTCCTTTAGTGCTTGTTTGTATAACTAACAACAGTAGATGTCACCAGTCTGATGATATTTCATATAAGTTGTATAAGCAAATCATGACTGGGAAAGTTTTGGTGCTGGAGATACGTTTGGGTTATTCTTTTAGTTGCTGATTCTTTTGTTTCGAGTTACATTGTCATATTCTCACAACAGTTCTAATTTTTTCTCCACGTTTCTTTCTCCACTCACAGGCGGTGTACAATCTGGCCAACGTCGCATGCAAGTGTCACGGAGTCTCCGGCTCATGCAGTCTGAAAACCTGTTGGCTCCAGCTGGCCGACTTCCGTCGCGTGGGAGAGTTCCTGAAGGAGAAGTACGACAGCGCCGCCGCCATGCGCATCAGCCGACGGGGCAAGCTGGAGCTGGTCAACAACCGCTTTAACCCCCCGACGAGCGAGGACCTGGTCTACACTGACCCCAGCCCGGACTACTGCCTGCGGAACGAGACCACCGGCTCTCTGGGCACCCAGGGCCGCCTGTGCAACAAGACCTCGGAGGGCATGGACGGCTGCGAGCTCATGTGCTGCGGTCGCGGCTACGACCAGTTCAAGACCCAAAAACATGAGCGTTGCAACTGCAAGTTCCACTGGTGCTGCTACGTCAAGTGCAAACGCTGCACGTCGATCGTAGACCAGTTCGTGTGCAAGTAGCAGCCTAGGGAACGGGACAGACGCCCTGGAGAGGCACTGAGCAATTAGCGGGAGAAGAACGGGGACCCTTAATGGACCCAGAGGGGGAACTTAGAGATAATGAAATGTAAAATGATATATTAAATAGCAACAAATTAAAGTATATAAGTAAGTGTACGTGTGCCGTTGATAGTAATTTAATGACCTTTTCTGACTCAAGAATCAAAAGTTGGACGTCATTGATGAAAAGGAGGCACCGGTGTGATGCATTCTGACTCGAGCTGTTGTTCTCTCCGTCTTTGAATTCAGAGAGGCGCGTACTCTTTGCTTGTTCTAAAAGGAAGAGCCTACAAACTCTTTAGAGACTCTAGAGGGATCAAGAAAAGGTAGAGATGCAGAAAGAGGACGGAGAGCAACAGGGCACATCACCCATTGCCTTTTCCAGACCTTCGATTCGCCGCTGATTCCTGAGCGCACCTCCACAAACACACTCCCACCTTGCCCATATTAGAGCTCTTAAGAACCTTGAGTCAGAGAAAGGCGGAATTATTGGACATTGTGTTCCATAATGTCATAATAATCTTTGAGATATGACAAGAACAGAATGCTGCCTGTTACCCTTCACACAAGCATTTCCTTTCTAAGAAACCTGGAGAGACGTGTGAAAGATGAAACCAGGAAAGGAGTAGGACTGAACACTTTTTGCCTGGATCGGAGCTTCAAGCAACACATGCACACACAAAACTCCCCTTTATTCTTACAAAATCGCTGTTGTATCCTTCTTATAGGCTTTCAAAAGCCTGTTTGATGCATTTCAGGGTCTTCTGTACGCCATATCTGGGAGTTCCATCTAATTTAGAGCAGAGAATATTGTGTTTGTTCTGTCACTGTCTTTTGTCATTGTTGGTTGAAACGGTTTAAAGCCTCACAGTAATGAATGTGTGTCTGGTAACTGAAAATAGGAAGAAAAAAGAAAAAAAATCAAGGCTACATAAGGACTGCAAAAACTATTATTGTAACCAAATACTAGTGGTTCAGATTATATTTTATTAATTGCTTCTCATTTTATACATCATATGTATTGTTCTGATTATTATTTTTTTTGATAAAGAAGCTTTTTACTGGGGATTTATATGCTAGCAGAGAAGATATTACTGGCCACTGGATGGAACGGGTGATCATAGCCGAACTCTCCCACTGTCTGTCCGGCCGTGGAACATGACAATAAGATCTCTTTGTTTTGGAGGAAAACTACACTTGTAAATAACAGTCAGTCATATATGCAAATAACACTTACAATCTCTTTGACACGTCACTCCACAGTTTTTTGCTGCCCTGTGATCATATTCATGTTGTGTGTATTCCCCCTCATTCAAACCAGTAATATTAAAAATATGAATAGTGATTATTATTACCTACTTAGCTGCTTTATTTCTGTTTTGCTCTCTGTGTTCGTTCTGTTTGCTTTGTGTAATGACTTAATACATCAAATTTATAACCAGGGTTAGGTATTGCGTAAAGCAGGGGTTTCTAATTCCGGTCATCCGGTCTCTCTTATCCGACACACCTGATTCAGACGAGCTCCATGAACTCAGGTGCGTTCCAACTGACTGGGTCCCTATGCGGTGTTCACTGCGTCCTACTCCCTGAGCACGGGCTATCTGTTGAAGTTCACTTCACTTGACCAAATGCATTCATTCGCAACACCCTGCAATGACATCAAACACAGACAAAACACAAGTCAGGCATATTAGAGGAGTTTAAGGCTTGATGCCACAATGTTATTCTGTAAATAAATATAATATAAATTCCAACACTTTCATTTAATGTAGCCTACATCTAGATAAAAAAAATATAAATTTCACTTAATCTAATGTCAAATTCAAAAGCCCTAAACTGAATGATACATTTGTTGCGATTGTTAATATGATTTGGTTAATTTAAATATTACTATATCTTATTTAACCCGTAATCATGATAGTTGACTTGTAACTGTTGCGTCTCACGCGCTTTACACCCGTGAACAACCCCATACAAACACACCTGCTTCGAAATCTTGAAATCTCCCTTAAGTTGGTGAAATACCCTTTTAAGTGCACTTCGTAGCACACGTAGGGTCGAATGGCACGCACCCCTGAACTGAGCGTGTCAGATAAGAGAGACACACAAAATGTGATGAGAAGGGATAAAGCAATATGTGCATAAGTCATAAAAATGATGCATATATTATCTATTCTACTGATACGGACTACATCAAGCATTTTTGGTACTTTATCTATGTGTTGTAAGCTAAACTATATAATGCAACCTTTACACTCACTCCAAAATTCTTCACAAGGCAGGAACCACAAAATAATGAATGTCAAAGTTGCTCAACTGGTCTTTTTTGGAGAGTCGCTGGGTGGGGTGGCACTTGCTTTTCTTTAAACCTAAACCAAACACAAACATCTCAATTCAGATTTCAGTTCCTTGGCTCACACCCTCTTTTACACTGGTCCGGATTGGTTTCACTGCAGTTGATGAGTGCAGGTCCCCCACCGCATGATTAGTAGATCAGTTCTCTGGTTTTGTTATGCAATTAGTAGACAGACACTGGCACAAACTACTTGTGAACCATGTGCAGGTTGGGAGAGTTTCCAGTGACTCTGGCTCAATATCAGGAACAATAAGTATTGACAGGGGGGGATCTGTCTGCATCCCCTCATGTAACATCTGTTTTGCAATTAGGTGAGTGTTTTTTTGTTTTTTTGTTTTTTGGATGGCTATCAGCTTCATTTTATATTGGGCTGGAGCACACAGGCTTATGTTCCACTTCTTTGGGATCTCATTGGGTTTGTATGGTCAAAGTACAAACCATGACCTGAGCTGTTTAGACTGGAAATTCTCCAGAAAGCTCATGTAGGTCAAAACACCACAGGAAACAAAACATATAACCACATTCAGTCTGAGACCACTATTGAAAATAGAGCTTAAAGTTTGCATTATATATATATACACACTACAATTCAAAAGATTTCCTAATTTTTAAAAAAAATAAATCTCTTCTGCTCACTAAGGCTGCATTTATTTGATCCAGCAACATACACTACTGTTCAAAGGTGTGGGGTCAGTAAGATTTTTTTATTAATACTTTTATTCATCAAGGATACATTCAATTAATCAAAACTTACAGTAAAGACATTTATAATGCTACAAAAGCTTTCTATTTCAGATGAATGCTGTTCTTTTGAACTTTGTTAATCAAAGAATCCTGGGGAAATTTTTTTTACATAACTGTTTTTCAACATTGATAATAATAATACAGTTTCTTGAGCAGCAAATCAGCATATCAGAATGATTTCTGAAAGATCATGTGAAAATGACTGGAGTAATGATGCCGAAAATTCTGCTTTGATCACAGGAATAAATTGCATTTTAAAATATATTCAGATAGAAAACAATTATTTTTAATTGTAAAATATTTCACAATTGATTTTGTGTGTGTGTGTGTGTGTGTGTGTGTATATATACACAAATAGACTGGGAAAAAAAAATAACAGACATACAGAGTCTTGTAACCAACAGTTGAAGTCTTGCTTCATGATGATTGCTAAAGCCCAGTAATACTTTCACAATATGGATCATAGTGCATTTGATTTGTAACGTTTTCCATTGATTACATCATTATTATCAAGTAGGCCACCTTCCAACATTGCACAACTGAAGCTGTTAGCACTGATATCATATCTGAATAACTGATAAGAGGGATGTCACTGCATATCCCAACTTTCTTTATTGCAAATATTTGAACCTGTGCAATAATTTATATTTTAAAAAAATTATTACCTTCAGTTCATCACAGGTTCATGACGGCAGTATTGTAACCATTAGTCTATAGGCAACATTGATAATAATCACAACTGTGGTCGATCAACATGGGTTTTTCCAGTTATAGATTTGTAAACTTTTTACATTTGATCCCCCCAGTCTTATTAATATTTGTTTATATCTTCAAATTACAATATCCAAATGGTTGTGAATGAATGTCTTATTTTAATGAACATAAGTTATTATTAAAATAGTTCATATTTAAACATAAAATAACATTTTATATATAAAAAAAAACATAAAATATAAAATAAATACAAAACATAAAGCATGAATCCCACAAACAAGTAATCTGCGGACTACAAATCCCGTCAAACCCGTAATCCTGAAACTCGATCACGAGACCACATGGGCGTATTCTGATTGGCCTCTCTTCCTCACGCGAGGTACGTCACATTGAAACGCAACGATATCCAGAAAATCCAGCCAGCTCGTCTCGAGTCAGTCAGTCAGTCTTCTGGAACGGCAGCTCCAGTCCGACAAAAACACTCTTGAAGGACAACCGCCCGTCGCTTACATAAACAGGTGAGCAAAAATCTGACATCCACATGTAGTTGTTAGAATATATCTGAAGGTGTTCTGACTGTATGTTTGCGCTAATTAAGTTGTTTGTGTCAGTATTGCTAGCCGACTAACGTTAGCTCTTGTTGCTACGTTGCTTGAAACGGTTCTTCTGTTGTTTTTAAGCCTTTTCTTTAGAGGAATTTGAATTTAAATTATTCAACAGACCGGAATATTACCATGGACGCGTCTTAAAGCGTACAAAGAGCGCGACGGACGCGGGGAGATAGAAGTACGTAGTCTAAATCCCGTGCATTAGTCACTTTCAGACTTGTTTGTGTCGGTCTTTGAGAGGTGAGTGTGACCACTAATGGGGCTTTTGTTTGGGAGTTTTCATCTTTCTGTCTTGTATTATCCTCATTTTGTATGCTCGTAGACAGTTCTGGTCGAGTTTCACGTTCTTATTAGAGAGATGACAATAGAAGATGTTTTTGTTTTGGGTTGTAAACAAAACCGCTTCATTTTAAAGGGGCCGTTCACCAAATTTTTATATTCTGTTACGACTCGTCCACATGTTTTTGCAAAAATATGTAATGCAGGATGACAATCTCAATCGCTATATGTTTTTACAACACAAAGAAAGCGAATTGTGAGTACTGCTGTCATCCTGCCAAAGATCTACGTTTGTGTTTTTAAGGACTTCATATGAGGGTGAGTAAATGATGACTGAATTGTACTTTTTGGTTTAGCTTACGTTTTTAAATAACTGGATAAAACTGGGAGAGGTCAAATGATGATGCATTTTTGGTATACTGGTAGTGGAAAAAATAGTTAAAAATAATGGCAGATGATGTCACAAAAGTGTGAAAGTGTTTTGACAGCTCACTGCTGATCTTATTGACTTGTCATCACCCCTGGCGTTTCTGACCTAGTTTTCTCCTGCCTCCCGTCCCATGAGTACATACGGTTCTTCTTATTTTTTTAAAACATTTTTAGGAGGATAACCTCCTTCAGTCCACTTCACTATTTCAGATCCTCTTCAATGTCATATTGCCATCCAGTCAGATGCTGGCTCGTATAGATAGTTATTAACTGGTTTGACCAATTTAATTATATGCACTCAACTGATATTTGTCATTTTCAACTTTAATTGGTTATATGATTATTGTTTTAATAATTCCGGGTTTGGTGAGTGTCTAAACACCAGTTAAACTTGTATTGTTTGAATAATTTCTCACATTTTTAAATAACCGCATATTGTTTTCAAGTGATATAGCAATTGCTTTACAATTTGTCATAAAAGCAAATTAAAGAGAGTCTTGTTCACAAAACAACTTTCTCATAATAAGTTCTAAATGCATGTTTTTATTGTTGTAGTGAAATAATTGAGTTATTATTGTATCAAAAAACAGTAATAAAAACTAAGCAAAATCATTTTTGCATGTATTAATGGACGCTTAAACGTAACAAATGTTGTCTGTATTGTATTGTTCATAAAAAAATAATTTAATCCATATAGTTGCAACCAGCGTGCACTGTATGTTATTTTTAATACATCTCCCTAACTATCTGTATTTTTTGTAGTATGTCACACTTTTAATATGTGTTCCAGGACAGGTAGTCATCTTAAAATAAATTGGTTAATATCATGGGACTGAAGTCTTGCCCCAAGCCAGTTGTACTTTCACATAACTGACAGCTCCGCTCCCAAAGCAAAGTTCACGCATGGGATGAATGCTAAAGATAGCGTAGGGATCTCTACTACTACAAAGAGCATTTGCTTTTTTTTGGTTGTTGGCAAGGGCACCCAAGTAGTGTCACATCAGCTATAAATAGAGCCTGTGCTTGTCAAAGCTGCCTGCCATCAGCTAAGCATCTTAGACCAAACACTTGCCATTTCAAATTGACTTTGCCTGTCTGTGCATCAGGCAAGTGAAAAGCACTCTTTACTGTCGTCTCATTGCCAAATCACTGCGTATTACGTCCGTGCACCTTACTTAAGTTTTAAATATGGACAGAGATATGAACAGAAAAGAGGTAGTGTTCACTGGAGGAGATTACAGCTGCACGATTCTGAACAGACAACATTGACAAAATGTTAATTGTGGCAGTCTATTTAAAATGTTTAGTCATTTTAAATGAGTTATTTAAAAAAATAATCTGTTTGAATTAATGATTCAATGACTCGTAAATATTTCACTTGTTTCATTACTGGATGAACGGCGTTTTTGAAGAAATATGTTGAATGAATGATTCAATGACAAGTACAATTTTTTTTTTTTTTTTTTTTTAACAGTCACTTGTTTCCACTTAGTGGCCTAACAGTGTAATTTATACAATCGTTTTTTAAGCGTCAAGTTGCCGAAAGTGTTTATATCCGAACTATAAACTTTTATCCCAGTACTTATTTGATCTTTTGAATTTATGCAAGAGAAATAACCATACTATGTGGTTTAAAAGGCTGTTTCATACTTCTACATGACAACTGCTCTCTCTCGGTCAGCACAAACGCAGATTTGAGTGTGATTTTTGGACAAAGGTTTTAATAGGCACAGGCAAATCGGTTTCATTTAGGAATAAGATTGTGATGTTTTGAAACTTAAAGAAGTCGCAGCTGTTTAGACAGATAATCTGATGTAGTTTGACATTCGCACATTTAAAATGCTTTGTAAAAATATATAAAGAACAAAACCAGTAGGGAAGCACCGTACACGATTTTTTATGGCAGATTTTTGACAATTTTTTACAAGCAAATGGACTGATACCGGTTGCCGGTTTTATCTCTAAGGAAACTTTTTTGTTATTTTTTTATTTGCTCTATTACAGGTCAAATTGGCCTTAAACAATATCTGTAGCCATTTAAAATTAGAGGCGACCACTGCATCACGATCCGGGATCCAAACAAAAATGCTACATACATGTAGATCGGCCAAAATAAAACAAAAACCGTCCGGTTCTGATTTATGGCTGTTTGACTGGTGCATGCCAAATACCAGATGGTGGTCCCATGTAGAGACTGACCTATTTATCATAATTTATTTAGCCATTTAAATCTGTTTTTGGTGGTGTTGCATGCTGTTTATTTTGCTATGCAATTTATTGCAATACACCAATAACATATTAACTAATAACCTACCGTATTAAGGGGAAAGTGTTCATGTCGGTCAGGCCGATTATCAGTCCGTCTCTATTATAGTGTCAGCAGGAGTTGTGGGCCTCTGCAGTGTGGAAAGACACCTTATCAGAGAGGCTGATTGTGTGGCACTGATCGACAAAGCAAACATCTTTTAAATGCCATGTAGTCGGTATGAGGCCATAAACTGTTTAAAACCAAAATACGATGCACTGTTCAGCACATCAGCATGTCATTCCTCACTTCCCATAATCTGAACAAGGTGGGATGACGTTGCCAAGACGACAGTCTCCTCTGGCTCATCCTGTTTGTGTAGATAATATACTGGAAAGCTGCTCAGTAATCCATGTCATTTTGCTTTAGTTTATTCATTGTGACACCAGCGTGAATTGGAGGTTTAGGCAAAGTTCTCAGTTTGACCTTGGTCACACTGGTTTGCACATGAGCTGGGCCTGTGTCAAAGCAAATGAAGCATTGACAGTCTGGTATGACTGTGGCACATGGTGTGGTGTGAAGGACAGGTTAACCTTACCTCTTTCTGCGTCATGACTTGTTGCTATTATTATTCAGTGTCAGAGATAGTGATGCACAGAAAATACTTGGCTGAAACCCCAAATATTTTGGTCTGATATAGCATTAGGGGCTGATGTGGATTTTATATGTTTTAACTCGGATGAATGTCTATAACATGTTCTTTCACGTGTGTGTGTGTGTTTATTAAGCGCAATAAGCCACTGAAAAAGATCTCAATGCATTATTTGCACTGAGGACACCTGAGGCGCCGAACAGACAGCCGCCTAAAGGCCGCATGCGATCCAGTTCTCTTGAGTGGCGTATTGCGCTTGAGTGGTCTGATACACACAGATTTATTTAAAAATATCTCTCTTGGCATGTAATCACGTAAACGCATTCAGTTTTGCATTCAGCTATATATATATTTTCCTCTTCACTCTGACAGACGCTCAGTGCTGCGCTGGTGTTTTGCCCTGGTCTCATGACCAACAGACGGCACACCCCTAAGCTCTCCGTTCTCTCTCTTACACTGTCACATGACACACACACACACACACACACACACACACACACACACACACACACACACACACACACACACACACACACACACACACACACACACACACACACACACACACACACACACACACACACACACCCAACTGCTGGCTCCAACAAATGCTTTTGTTTGGGTTTCTCCATTCTCTCACTTGTTTTGGTTTAGACTTTTTTTCCTTCGGTCTATAATCCTCAGGAAAATGATAATCAGATGTTGCAGCTGTGTATTTATTTATGTGTCTTGTAGCAAGTTAGCAACATGTTAGTTTTAGCTCCAGTGTGGTCCAGTTTTTGAATATGGCTGCAGGGTGTCACTGAACACAATGTACATTTTTGTTGTGTGGTATTAAAAATTATAAAGATTTGTTTGTTCTCTCTATTTATTTATATACAATTAATAAATAAATGTTAAATTAAGTAATATTTAACATTTATAATTAATTAAATTTAAGTAATATTTTCATTGAAGTGAGAAAACAAATAGCTGTTTGAGTGCAGTTCATTTAAAATTTAATACATTGATTAAATTTGGACCCAGATTTTTCAGGTTTTCAGATGAAAGCATGTTCTGTTAATTTTTAGATTATGAGAATCGATTGACTTTGGTGTGTGTGTGTGTGTGTGCTCCCCTTGAGGAAAACCACTTATAAAGTGAAACAATATAAAAATTTAGGTTGGGTTAGAGTTGAGACACAAATATACAATTTGTACTGTTTAAAAATCATTATGTCTATGGAATGTCCCCATAAAACACGAAAACCCAATGTGTGAGATATTATAAACATAAATGTAATATGTAGTATTATTAAACAAATGCAATTCTCAGAAGCTGTCGTTACACAGATTATGAGTCACATGCATGTTATCATCATATACGTGATTCACACGGTTGGCAAAGCTCTGTGGTGTTCCTGAGGTTCATCTACTGCCAAAACATTAAAGCTATTCTATGCTACAATTCCATGAATCACCACTTCTACTTTGAATTTCTGTGTGTGCTCGACCTCCTGTAAACCGAGAGGTGGATCCAGTAGGCTATAGCTTTTCACGAGTCAAGCGTAATGCAATCATTTCTCTGTCCAATTTAGTTAGTCATAAGTAGCACATGTGATGGTGTAGTGTGCGACATGTCTGGCAGCCAAGTGCTTGTGTATCTGTATGTGGTCCATCTTAGTCTCTCACTCCTTCCAGTGTAATAGTGACTCATTTCCTTCATTCTCACACTTGAACAATGGCTGATGTCACAAAGTACATCTAGACTAGAGTCAAGTGGACATGGACATTGAGACCTGCGACACATAACTTGCTATTGTAGTCCTGCAAGCTCTGTTTACTATTCTTCTTTTTGCATCTTACTATAGACCAAGCGTGCCGCACAAGCCCTGAAAAGTGAAGCCAAAGCGTCTCGATTCACCCCCGGTGACTGGTCCTAGTATAGATCATAAACCCGCCTCCCCGTGTTATTCAACGGGACGTGAGACCAACTAAACAATTAAATTACACTTCAAATATCTTTTTTCCAAAGGTGGTTTCTGTCATTTGCTGTCGATTTTATCACGCCGATGTAAGTTCAAGTGCCTGTTTTTAAAATAAGTTTGTTTTTAGTTAGTTACGTGATGCTATAAAAACGGTGGTGTAAAGTCATGATTGACAGCTGTGATTGACAGGTTCTCTGACCGAAGTAATCACTGAAGCACCAACAGACTTTTTTTCGGGATCTTTGGAGGACTGAGGAGATTGTATTTACTTTATTTGAACAAGCCTCTTGTTGTACTGTAATCAGACATCAAAATTGGAGCAGACATAGGCCGCTTAAAAAAAAAGTGCAGGGAGAGTGCATTCTGCGAGAGTGAGGGCGGGGCGTTGATTTCGCGGCTTTACTTCCTGCTAATTACTCTTCCACAGCGATGCCATAGAAATATATAGATCTACAGCAAAAATGTGCTTGTTTCTCTGGCGCATAAGGTTTATTGGGCTGTCCCCTTTTCTAGAGAGCTTTTCAAGAGTCAGTGAGGATGGACACATGCCTTTTTAGGTTCTGTAGAATCTACACTGGATCTAAGATTTCTAGAAAGCGAGATGTAGTTTAAGGTCTGGTGTCATGAATCAGTGACACTTCTCTGGTGCGTTTTGACAGTTCTTGCCAGTCCAAAGCACAGTGTGAAGACTGCCTCCCTTCGAGAAAGAAACTTGTCTTTGCAGATATGGAATTGCTGACATTCTCGAACTGTGACAATTTAGAGCTGAAAACAGAAAAGTCAGATGTTGGTCAGCTGTTTGAATGGAAAACGAAAATCAATTTCAAATGTCATTTCCTTTTTCCCTGCTTCCCTGTATTCTCTGGTAAGCATTTTTGCTGACTGGTGTTTCAATTGATTGATTTCTTTCTCGGTTTTGTTTCTGCGAGAAAAGTCTCTACACAATGAAAATTGACTACCTGCCTCTTTGGAAGTGTATTTTGCTCATGTATTATGTCACAGATTTCTGTGTAAACTTTGTTCCTAGGAATAATTGGATTTTAGTGCAACACACAGTCAACAAATCTGCTTTTTTATATCCAGACTTTAGGACTGACTGGCTGCAATATAATTTTGCAAGTGATGAAATCATTCCAGAATTGTTCATACAAATTTCAAAATCAATTTAATCTCATTTCAAACCCCTTTTATGCAGGTTTAAACATCAGCTATCATGTTTTTGACATTTCGACTACAAAAAACAAAGTCAGATAACATGATAAATTGATTTTGTTCACTTTCGAGTCTCGACAGCTGTAGGATTGCATGCGAATATGACACTCATGTGGGAGTTAAATGAGACCAGAGCCGTTGAACAGGCATTTGTTAAGTGAACATAATGAATGAGCTGATAATTAACCGATAATGACTTGTCGGCTCCTCCCCACCCTATGGATAGATGATTGTATGGAGACATTCAAACTATTTGTATCAGTTTTCTCCTCCGGCACAAAAGTGCGCAGTAGTCCATGGGAGCGAGAGGGGTCAGTTTCACACTCCTACTGTGTCACATGATACCGAAGCAGTTGATGTGACACCAGAGAGTGCTGAACTTGAGAAGAAAAGGGCATCTTCATGTTTTTACCAAACTGGACACGGACCACCGTGCAATTAGAGTTTCTAGCTGAATCTGATTTCATGGCTTGTGAACAGACTGCTGTTGCCACACTTTTCATTTACAAAAGGAGTGAAACTCTAAGCAGACGGATGCTGTCAGTTTCACAGCTGTGACTGTGAAGCCTCTTGCTTCTGTGAGCTTGGCAGACTGTTCAAGGCTTGCAGCTGAGATCAACTCAAATTAAACGCACTTCAGACTGGCAGAGAGAGTTTGAAGGAGATGGCTGATTTTTTTGGGTCAAATGCTGTAGATGTAGATGTAACCAAGCTAATCTCTATTTTAGGGATGGGACGATTACCGGTTTCACTATAAACCCCGATAAAATGTACTGACGGTTTTTATTATCGTTTAAAATGTAATTATCATTAAAACCGTGTTTGATTATCGCGATTTTAATAACTCACTGTAAATCCTGTCCAGCCAGCAACAGGCTGGCGCCGGCGCAGCGTGCAATGTTGTTGTTTTTGCATTGGAGAAGGAATGGCGGAAGGCAGATTAATAATGTTTTAAATCTTACATGATCACAGAAATATTATCAAACTCTGTAAACAATAAATCAACTCTGATTTCATTTTCAATCCAATCGAAAACGGAGACGCAAGACAAGTTGTATTTGAATGAAACGAGAGAGCGCGTGCGTGATGTGCGCTGTGTTATAATGCGTTGTTATTGACGACGGTCATTTTAAGGAAGGAAATGCCACAGAATATAATCTTGCTTAAAAAAAAAGTGCATAGAGCTGCTCGTTTTATTGGTTGTTTGTTGATTGTCAAATATAAAACGTGTTGAAATGTTTTCAGTGTGAGCATCAGTTCTTTTTGAACACTTTCATCTCGTTTTAACAAAACTGTGATAATATTGATAATCACGATTATTTTGGTCACAATTATCGTGATATGAAATTTGCATACCGTCCCATCCCTACTCTATTTCCTCAGAATGTGGATGCAGATTGCTTGGAGATCACGACTGGCCTTGTTAAAACATTCCCTTTATCATATAATGCTTAAGCTTTGGGATCTAAATTCGCTTTCTGGCATGACTTCAGATATGTAGTGACACTGAACCCCAGGTGACCGGTTTAAACTCAAGTGCGCTTGCGTGGTGCGAGTACCCTGGCAGGACCGCAGGGGTTACAACATCTAATTGTGGTAGTCGGATGAAAGTATTGCATTTTTAGCTTGGATTAAGGTTTTATCAGTTTTTGCAGAGACGTTTTTGACAAACCCCATTAGCCATTATGTACTAATAGGCAGAATCATTGAGTTCAAAATGTGTTGTGAAACAGGATTTATGAATTTTTTGTAGTGTTATTGAGATCTTACTTTATCTAGAGTAAGCCCATCGAGAGGTTACCTGTTTATGTAATTAACCAGATGCATAACTTTAGTTCAAATAGTGAGCTCTTTGTGCCAATTACACAAGCATGATGATAAACATGGCCTTATGTACACTATGGTTTAAAAGTTTGTGGTCCGTGAGATAAAAAGAAAACTCTCTTTGAGAGTCCCCTGAACTTTTGAATGGTAGTGTAAAAATCCCCCAAGCATTTCCCTTAGATATTGAATGTTGTTTCTTATGTCTTCACCAGGTCCAGCAGTGAGTCTCGTGTTCTGCTGTGAATCCACGGAGGACAGTTTTGGAGTCAAGCGTCCTCTCGGTCCAGTGTGGTCCAGTGGTATTGAAAGAGCAGAAGCAACAGGAAGCAAGCTGGACGGGGGGGAGGTGAGGGAGGACAAGGGCGCTGCCTTTGTCTTGAGACACAGAGTCTGCACCAGCAGCGATACCGACCCCACCCACACATCGACCTCCGATGACCAGGACACCATGAGTCCTAGTACAGATCACAGATCAGACGACCCCACACAGAACGGGGTAAGTGCACAAGCCACTGCTATATATTAATGATAAACTGATGTATCAGCTTTTATTAGACTTAGACTTGGCCAGCCACCCTGCTCTTAGATATTGGCATTGATATAAAAACGATGACTACAACTACATGACTACCATCCTGTTTGTATTGGTAGTATAACAAAACAAAAAGCTATGAGAGGTAGTGCATTACTGTGATTTCTATGTCAATTAAGGGGTGTTGTTAGGCACAATGCAAAGTGGAGTGCATAAAACTCCCTTTAGCCTTGGTAAAATCATGAACACACAGATTTGAGTGTTTTCCAGGAGTATTATCAAATATACTAATGTTCAATAATTTATATATTAAAAGTAATAAGCAATTCCGCTGGCAAGAAATGCAGTTCATTAGCATAACTAATAATTGTAATGGTTTGTAGCAATATGGCATATTAAGAATTAATTTAAAGTGCAGTCACAGGTGTTTGTATGTAGGCTGTTTCATAACAGATTTTAGACCTCAAGCTTTCAGTTTCATAAAGGTTTATAAACTGCGGACTGCACTCATCTACGTCAAAGGATATGAAACCTGCATTTCAGCCACATTAAAGTGCATGTATGTAGAAGTATGGGATCACAAGTAGCTTATACTGGTTGCTTATAAATAATTCTCAATCAATAAGATAAGTGCACTCACTTGAGAACTCAATGGACTGTTAATAAAAGCTAATGAACTATTAATGAATGCTTTACAATGACTGCACACAGTCTAATTTGCATCTGTAGGCCATTACGGCCCCAGAGACCTGCAGATTCATTATTTGAGGTGTAGCGTATAGGAGAACTGCATAGGGATCATGTACCTGTGTGTTATTTGTTTCTGTGAGCTATAATTACTTATCACAGTCCAATATAGACAGAGAGTCTGTTACTCTCAGAGGAGTTTGTACGGGTTTAGAAGATTGTCGAGATAAATGTGCTTGGGGAGAAAAAGGTGGTTACATTAAACTGCACGAGTTGATGTTTTCCTGTTCATTTATTTTGATGTTGCTTGTTTATATTATTTGCTCTGTTTTGAATAATTCTTATCCACATCTACAGCTACATATTATCAGCTACATTACACTGATACGCAGATAGCTGTAACAGTGTTTGCAGGTTTAGAGAGGACTCTTTTTGTATTTGCATGCCGGAGCTGTCGCCTTCTGTTATTTGCATGTATTCAACAGAAACTTGCACAATGGTTGTGTATTGTGTAATCTGACTCTGACAACATTTGTGTCCGTCATTGTGAGCCACGTGGTGGTTGGCTACCAGGCTGTGGTGTGGTCAGACAGGGCAGGTGTAAAACTATCCCATCCACAGAAGGGAGCAGACGCCCCACTGGCTTTTTGGGTTAAGGTTGATCCACGACAACAAGGCCAAGCTGATGAAATTTTAAACAGGCCTCAGGACACAGTAATAGACACTGTTCTGTTTATTTTGCATCATGTTTCTGGTAGACGAGGTTACATTTTTGTGTCTGCCTAGTGCAAACGCTATTTAGGACTCCCCTTTTTGTGCAACTAAGAGAAATCGTTGTTCAATTTAATGAGGGTTTGGTTGAACTAACATCGACCTATACACAGGAGAGACTGTGGCGTGTGAGCATACCTGGAAAATGAGAATCAGCTATTTTCCCCTGAGTGTGCCATAACTGTCCACGTTCACACACTGTAAAACATTATTTTGCCAAGTTGTAAATAAAACAGATTATTGGAGTATGTTTTTACAAGAAAATACTATTTTAGATTTTCTAGTTGCAGTTTTTTCTTTGTAATTGTTTGTGCAATTTACAATCAATTTCTGACTGAACATTATTTCTACCCTAATTTTTATATATGTTCATAACCAGGTGTAGATTTTACACCTTTGTGCATAAAGTTATGTGTTTTTTTTGTTGTTTTTTGTTCACACAGAATGCATTCTTAAGCTCCATCTGGACAATTAAAAAAAATATATATTGGTTAATGTAAAAATGCGCTAGAGGAACATATTTGGCCTTACTGGACCAATCAGATGAATCTTCGGGTGGGATAAGTATTTAAAAATGGGATTTCAAGAAAAATGTGTCTTAAATATCTTACTTTTTACCAGGAAAATAGCCGAAGAAGCTGGCATGGTGTTAAAAACTCGCCCATTACTACCCTAAAGAAATATTTGATGTTCCTTATATGGTTTACATTTTGACTTACTGCTGAAAAACATTAGTTTATCACTGAATGCAGTGGACCATACGTTGAGCCTGTCTTTTCTGCTTATCAAAGCATACACTGAAGCTCACTACACTAGTACCATTACACCTGTTAACTTTGTAATAGGTCAAAGAACAACTGCCAAACACACCTGCTTTCATGCAAGGCCGAAAGATGCTAGGATAGATGATTTAAGTTTGATGTAAAGCTACAGTGCTTTGTTAGTTGCACTAACTTTGTTAGTATGTTAGTTGCATTGAAAATACTGTTCTTAATGAAAGGGGGTTGATGCCGTCTGTTTGCGTTATGCTCTTTGGTTCTATCAGCTCCACAGGGTACATTTTTAACCAGGAACTACTTAATTCTGTTGATTTGGAAAACTGTTTTCTATTAATGGAAGTAGGATAAAGTTGAACATCTATCACTGTAATCACTCGTTTGTGATTATGTCATATGTGTCCTCATGACATAGTTTGCATTCCTCCATCTGGTGAACTATAAACAATTAACTCTTCAGATGACTGACCCTGATAACTAGTCTCCCCATGTAGTCAGAACTTCCCCGGTGCTTTCCAGGTTGTGGTATTTCTGTGGTACCGCTTGTTCTTCTCTCTGACATCAGAGACACGCAATTCATTTCACCATCGACGTGTAGCCTTATTGCAGTTGGTCATTTCTGAGGAAACCAACGTGGAGGAGTGCATTAGTAAAAATGATCTCAATTAAAGCCTTAATGTCTGGAAGCCATGGGCTTGGAAATTTTGTAGACATTCCCAAACTATTGACTTCCTAAATAAAAATATTTGTATTTGTTAAGGATGTTTTGGCAACCAAAGTAACCAGTGCTATTGTAATTAGTTTGATCCTTCCCGTTTCTGGAACTCAGGAAGGGAGATGTTTTTTTGGATAAAGAGCTTCATTAATTCCAGCTTCCCGTCCCTAAGGATTTGCAAAGGTTGAAAATCTGTTTTTGAGTTCTGTCTCTGTGCATACACGATGCGAAAGTATGAGTCAGCGTCACATGCGCGCGGCAACACTGGTGCTGGGGTTAGTCTGTATAAAGGTCAGTTCCTGATTGAGCAAGAAAATGTGTTTTCACTGTGCCAAACATGTGATGTATATTGTGGAAGGTAGAGGGCTGAAGACGGAGGAGGATTAAGAAGAATTGGATGGCCAGGGGTCTGCCGACTCTTGAACAGGTTGCCATAAGGGTTCGATAAGGATGGGTGACAGAACAGCACGAACAGTAGGATTCAGTAAGCGAAGACGGAGGAGGCTGTCCCCTGTGGGACATCGTCTCCCCTGGACGGACAGATGAATTACTCCCGTAGTGTGTTCGTAGTGGTTGCCGGTCACAGTGACTTGAGGGCATAGATGGCACAAAATGTGTGTGTATGCACACAGACTATGTGAATTGTAAGCTTTGTGAGTATCAAGGCAGTGTATATCAGGTCAATCTTACTGTGACAAAGGCTATCTATGTCTAGCATGTAAGAAGGTAATAGAGGAAAATATGTCCTGAAGGAAATGAAAACATTTAAAAACAAGCCAATGTTGCATTTAAACACAATGTTGTTGTTCTAGGTCATATATGTTTGTGCCAGCCTGAGATGATTATTATCAGTCGCAGATAGTGCTGGCTAAACCTGCTTGGCTGGATTGCGTTCTGCTTTCAGTGAACCAAGGACAAATTGTTCTTTTGCAGGACAAATCTGTGTAGGTTTGGGGCAATGTGATTCTGTACCGAGAGGGAAATGAACTAAACATGTGGCTGTGGACTTTAGGAACTTCTCAAGACGCTTGTACAATCACAAGTCCCTGGGGTGCACATGCAATCTTATCAATAGATTTTGCTTAACGTTCAGTTCTGTTGATCCATGACTGACCTTCAAACCCTTGATATGTTGTCAATGCTGAGATATGGGACAACTGTCTATCAGATGGAGGACTTTCCTTTTAAAAATTACACTAATGTTCAAAACTTTGGGTTTAATAAGAAATTAATATTTGTATTAAATAAGAATTGATTCAAAGTGACAGTAGGGACATTTTTAATGTTACAAAATATTCAAATAAATGCTGTTCTTTTAAACTTTCTATCAATTACATTTTATATACATATATTCAAATACAATTGAAAGGGTTACTTTAAGTTGTAAAAAAAATCCACAAAATAACTTTTTCTACTGTATTGTTTGATCAAATAAATTCTGCCTTGGTGAGCATAAGAGACTTCCATCTAAAACATTAACTTTTTTTGTTTGTGTATGTGTTCATGTGCTTAGCATCTGACCATTGCTTAGCTTATCGAATGTACGTACAGTATGTATACTTTTGCGGGAGAGCGAAGGGAAATTAAATAACTCACCCATGTAATAAATGTTCTGGTTCAGAGAAGCGTAGATGTTGTTGCTGAACTATTGTAGCCTCTGAACTGCACTAAATGAGACTCGTGGCCCTCCCACTGAGAATAGGCAATTCCAGAGGACAGCAACAGGATGTTCCTGGAATTGAAATGTACAGGATCATATCCCTACCAAACCCGTGCTACTGTGCCAGACTTATGCTGCTGCTGTTGTCGTCAAACACGTGCCTCTGTCTCAAAATATCTCATGAGGTCTCTCAAAGTCACCTTTGAGTGCTGTGCATATGTGCTACATTATTTTTATATTCCCCCGTGATGAGGTGCCAGCATGCTTGGCATAAATATTTTGACTCCTCACACAGCAAAAGCCTGTCTATTGATGTTTGAACGGCATTTATCATCATGACTGCTTACACTGTTGACTTAATGAGGTCATTTAATGATGGAACATGCCTTTACATGAACCTTCACACCGTGTCCACGCCAGGCCCGACGTGAGAAAGCACCAACCACGAGTTTTTGTACTTAGCATCTGACCCACGAGACTTTTACGATAGGCAATTGGTTTCTGTTTTAGTGAGTCATGTTCATAACATCAAATGTCTATATGGTTTTTGGCAGCATTCGGCATTCAATGTTGACAGAATAATTAATAGATGTTGTAAACGTATGTTGCAACTGGTTAGAACACAATGGTTTAATGAATCTATAATGTATGATGTAAAAAAAAAAAAATCAATAGATTTCATCAAAGCAGTTGTTTCAGCTGTTTTGTTTGTGTTTTTGAGGAGCGTTTGAGCTTGGCTTAGCCCTCTTCTGTAGCTCACACGTGATCTGGCTCTAATTCGACTTCCAGACATGAGCTGGAATAGAATATGACCTGCCATCTTCTCGCTAATCTCACACGAGACCCAGAGCTGACAGAGAGAGACCGGCTGGCCTCCTGCTGTGTCTGACTCTCAGACAGAAAATACAGAAAAATCATGCATTCATTCCTGTTCTGTATTTTGAAGTTTGTTTAATAATTTACTGATGAAGTTTAACATTTTGTCTTCTTAAGAGTGAGTCGTTTAATGACAACTCATGACTTTTCTTGATTCTTTGAAATGAAGGCATATGAAGTATTACATACACCTACACTACCATGCAAAAGTTTGGGGTCAGTAATGTACAGTAATGTGTGTCAGTATATTAGAAGCAATCCAGAACAGACTTCCCGGAATACTAACAGAAATGAAAGACTTTGCCTTTAGATTAACTTTATATTTTCTCTGCACCTTGGCACCTTCTTCGCACGCCGTCTTCCAATACGTTGGAAATCGTCACATCCGGGGGGTTATTTAATCGCGAAATTAAACCCTTTACATTAGTTTAACGATTGATAATTAAGTATAGTGGAAAGTTATACAGGTTAAGTTAATTAAATGCAATACAAAAGTGTTTTGGTGGTAAAAGAAATATATGTGTGTTACTTTAACAAAAAATATTTGGGTAAATTGATCTTACTGACCACAAGCTTTGGAACGGTGCCATGCCGTGCCATGGTATTTAATCATAAGCATGATTGCATTAACAAATCATAACAGATTTTTATAAATATAGACGTCTCAAATCTACAGGAGCAATAACAGCTTGTGTAATTCTAAGGGTCAGAGAGACCCGGAAAATGATGATGTGAAGCTAAATTACAATTGTTTTGGTCCTAAAAACCTTGACTAACATTTATATATGGGCACTTTTAGTTTGCTCAGTGAACTTCTCTGTTTGCTTGGCATTCAGCAACTGTTCTGCAAGTGTAGCCTCCGATGCATCATGACCAAGACGTGCTGCTTTATTTTCACCATATGTGATCTCTTGTTTCTGATCCGTGAAGGAAAAACATCACCTAAACAAAGCTTTAAGATGTTGGCCGTGTTCTTAGGTAGCAGGTGGCCGGGGGTATTACAGCTGAGTCATGCTAAACCCAGCAAATCAGACAGACTGCATGTCATTTAAGCTTGGGTGAACATACTGAAGAGTTTAAGTGGACGAGAGTACAATGTCGCATTGAAGGAGCCTATTATTATTTCTTTCCATCCGGCTTCATAATAAACCTACGTGGTTGTTTTATGAGGTGTTGAGCCAGTTCTTTCTCTGTATTTACTCTCCCCCTCTCCTTTACACAGACCTATACAAGTTGTCCCAGCTGTGTCCCCAGCTAACAAGCAAACTGCCCCCCCCTCTTTCTCTGGCTGGAAAGTGATTATGGTACTTGATGATCTCTAGAGAGGGTCATTACATCCAACCAGTCAGTGCACCCAGTGAGCATAACACTGCAAATCTCAATTACTCTAGGATTAAGGCTGGGTGGGATGACAAATCTTATATTACACAGTACGAGTCATTTTATATCACCGCAACAGTATATTATCTCAATATAGATCTTTTTATTGGAAATTCAGTAGAAAAATCATTTTAAATATTAAATAACCATACAGTAATACGCCCTCTCTGGAAAAGTGTTGACTTTATTGAAAGCTGAAAAACTGAAAGAAATCGTATCTGATGTGAAGACTTGCCATTTCCTTCCTTCTGGAAGATTCAGTTGGAAAGAGTGAGAAACTGGTCGTATGACTCTGTGTTCACGCATGCCTTTCTGAGGTGTGCACATCGTGTTTTGCAGGCTTATTTGGTTTTGTTTTGTTTTTCTTCTGGGTGTGTTTGAGTATTCCTTTTAGTGACCAAAGATGAAAACCATAGCTGAGGAGTTAATTTTATTTCACGCCCTGCCTCCCCGAACATACTCAAACTGGAGAATCAACTACAGCATGTACAGGACAGGCCAAAAGTTTGGACACATTACTATTTTTAATGTTTTTGAAAGAAGTTTCTTCTGCTCAAGCCTGCATTTATTTGATCAAAAATACAGAAAAAAGTGTTATATTGTGATTTATATTATTACAATTTAAAAATAATTGGTTTTCAATGTATTATACTTTAAATTATCATTTATTTCTGTGATGCAAAGCTGAATTTTCAGGATCATTACTCCAGTCTATCACATGATCCTTTAGAAATCATTCTAATATGATGATTTATTATCAAAGTTGGAAACAGTTCTGCTGCTTAATATTTTTTCATAACCTTTTTTAGGATACTTTGATGAATAAAAAAGAAAAACAAAAAAGAAGCAAACGTTTTAAAAATAGAAATCTTTTGTAACAACAATATACACTACTGGTCAGTAATTTGGGGTCAGTAATTTTTCTTTT
>NW_028118115.1:0-31057 GCF_965113295.1 Leuciscus leuciscus
TCTCTAACTGCTGTATATGTTTGTCATTCAGACCTTGTTAGGAGAAGAAAAACCCCACTGTTGACTCCTTCCCTCCCTTCTCTGAGTGGAGAATTCCCTGTGGTAAAATTATTCCATTTAGATGGAAACTTTTTGTCACTCCTGTCTAAATTGGCATTTCTGGCTCTTTCAGTGAAACCAGTAAACTGTGAACCTGGATGCAGCTGTCAATCAAACGGAGCGTTTCTTCAGCGTGCCAGATGACGCGATACGGAGAGAGCTGCGTGCTGATTGGCTCTCATCAGGACGAAAAAAAAAAAAAAGCACCTGCCACTGTCAGAGCTTTTCAAATATTGCAACACACACACACACACACACAAATATATAGACTGTTTGACAGCTGCTGATTATCTATAGCCTATCCATTCTGTTTTGCAACGTGGTAGTAAGATATTTTCTTTGAATGTGTTAGGCTTCCAATTCATTTGCCGCTTTCTCCGCCTTATTATTATGACCGCCGCTAGCGTAGCTAGCCGGTCATATAGGGATTGTCAAAGTTTTTTTTTTTTTTTTTTTTTGTCACCTTACTGAATTTTTCGTCAACGATACCAGGGACACCGAAGCACCGGGGAACATGAAATTTGGTGGGCATGTAGCCCCACTAGACTTCTAAGGAAAAATTTCGTTTGGTCCCCGGGGGCCACTCCCCCCCCGCGCTGGGCCCCCCCAAACCCCCAAAAATGCAGTTTTTCCTAAATAACTACCTGAACCGTGGCACCGAGGATGAAGAAATTTTTATGGTATGTTGGTCTACTAGACTTTTACGGAAAAATTTCGTTTGGTCCCCGGGGGCCACTTTCCCCCCCCGCGCTGGGGCCCCCTTAAATTTTTCGTCAACGATACCAGGGACACCGAAACACCGGGGAACATGAAATTTGGTGGGCATGTAGCCCCACTACACTTCTAAGGAAAAATTTCGTTTGGTCCTCGGGGGCCACTCCCCCCCCGCGCTGGGCCTCCCCAAACCCAAAAAAATGCAGTTTTTCCTAAATAACTACCTGAACCGTGGCACCGAGGAAGAAGAAATTTTTATGGCACATCAACCTAGCCCATAATCACTCATTTGTGATTTGCGCCCCTCCCATAAAAAATGAAAATGCAATATTATTCTGCTTTAATCGCCCCTATCTTCAGTGGAGATGTTCAGAACTGCACCATATTTCATGTGTATGATTAACTTGACAACCTCTGGGGGTATCCTCTGCTAAGTTTTGTAGAATTTCATCCATGGGGGGGTATAAAATAAATTCATTTATGTGCACATTTAGTGACTGTACACTCATCGGCCTGTAGATGGTGGTGTTGAGCGAAGGGTTGCTGGTTTAGGATGATACTGTCACACACACACATGCAGGAATACAAACAAACGCAAGCATGCACACACACTGACATCCACACGCACAGACACACACCCATACACACACATACAAATCCACATGCACAGACACACACACACACAAACACACACGCGCACACATGTACGCACACATACATACACGCACAGACACACACACACACACACACACACACAGACACACACATACACAAATACACACACATACACACACACACACACACACACACACACACACACACACACACACACACACACACACACACACACACACACACACAGACAGACATGCACATACTATTACTTTTTTTAGGTATATACATAAACACGCAATACAGCCAAATTACTCCACGTCATTTATTTTTGTGGAAAGCCAGTGCAGGCCTGAGCGGCGGTCATATTTTGTACCGCGATGCGGTACATCTAGTTTATAAGTAGTATAAAGCTATTTTCTGTGAATGTGTGTGATGTGTGTGATGTGAACTTCCGATTCATTAGTCGCTACAGGTAAATAACTGGAAGAGTAACAAAACATAGTAAACAGAAAAACGATTTGCACTACAAACCAGTCTGCTTATGATTATGATAATAAAATAATATGATAACAAATACCAGTTTGCCATATTATACAGTTTTTTATACATGCCATATAACAGTTTTTGCACATAGGTAAAATAACTAAAAGCGAATGACACTGGAAGCCTCACAGTTAAAAATGGCCACACCACTATTACTATTGATTACTTTCACTTATATACTTGTATTATTTGTATTATTGTATTATCTTAGGTAGAAAAGGTAATATGTAAATTATAACAAATGTTTGAATATTTCTTCCTACAAAAAAAAAGAAGAAAAAAAAAACGCCAGTCTAAACAAAGGTGTCATTTTGATGAATTAACAAGCCATGCATGATTCACACAATGTCATTTTAGCAGCATTAGTTTCCCATCAGGTCATAAATGTGTCTCAGTTTCACAACCCAGTGCACACCGACCGCCAGTTACCCGCGTCTATCCACAGCTTGTTTAAAATAAACCACCGTTACGGCATAATTACAGATTTCGTTATCATTTCGTCCTCACAGTGAATCTCATAAGCTCATTTTCACTGTGAATCGGAAACAAAGAAAATCATGTTTCATGTCCTCCTATCAGGACTAACCCAACAGCAAAGCTGTCACTTTAATACTGAGAATTTAATTGGATTTGGCGATAAATAATGGGCCTCTTAGGGAACCATCATGCCCAGTCCTGGCCCCGCATGGTGAAGGGCGTTAGCAGGGCGTCCCAGGCCTGATGGATGAACAACAGTTATGCATGATTTTAGACTGAGGAGATGCGAGGTCTTCCAGGAGGATGGAGCTAATGAGCAAACATTCAGTGATCAGACCAATGCATGAGCAGATAAAAGCTCTGAGCTGCCTTGCTGTCTAAATAAACCCTCATAAGGGACTTGACTTGAAACACTCTAGGCACTCTTGTACAGATAGGGCTCCAAATGTGCAAAGTCCATGAGAGGCTCCACTTACAATTCTAATAAGCTGCTAAACTGATGATCTCATATGCATAAAAAACCATACAGTTTTACATAAATAGGTAGAAACAGTAGGAAACTTCATTTTAAAAGCCAAATTCTAAGGCAGCATTGCATATCCAGGCAATCCCGAAATGCACAGACGGCAGAAATGTTAATAATAAACAAACATAATTTCAATCAATACTGAAAAGTGATGCTATACCTTACATTTTGACCAAAAGATATCTTAAAGAGAACCTCTGTGCTTTTTTTACATGTTCAATATTCTTTAGTGTGTAATGTTGCTGTTTGAGCATGAAAAAGTTCCTCCAGTGGGAGTTCTTCTCTATATCAGTGTCAGTGTTTCTGAAACGCCTCCATTGTACTCGTGAGTTTTCTTCCGGGAACGAACACGTCTCAATATTCCTCATTCAAATAATTAATACGCTGAGTTAGTTAGTAGTGTGTTGAAACTGGCGGTTATGGTAAGGGGCGGGACATTTCCCAAACATTGACCAATCACAACACACTGCTCCAGCTGACCAATCAGAGCAGTGTGCTTTTCAGAAGGAGGGGCTTCATAGAGACAGGAACTAAACAGAGCGTTACTGAAAGACTGGGAAGAGAGGAGCTGCAACAACAGAGAATATGGGGAAAATATTCAACATGAAAACCAGTTCTAGAGCCCAAAATCAAGACTTTGTAAAAGGGCATATCATGGCCTCTGTAAAAAGCAGCACTTCGAGATGCTTTAAATGTGTTTTGCATGTGGTGCCTATTTAAGCAGCTCATGCTAAACGTATAAAAGTATTTCAAAATGGAGCAAATGAGCAGTTATCATCACAGGTGAAAGTTGTCAACAGTTAATACAGCAAAAGAAAAGGAGAGAGCGATAGAGAGAGAATTAAACGACTCCAGCACTGCCGACATGTTGCCCAGTCCATCCAGTGCCAAGCGTTTCTCCCTCACCACTCAATAATTAGCCCTAATGGCTATTGTGTGATACATGATGCAATTAAAAGCTAATGTTATGCACGTATGTGATTACCACAGGCAGAATGACAGGCAGTCAGGGGTCCTGAATGTCAACACGCGCGCTGCATTAATCGACCAATCACGTGCAGATCTCTCCAGAGAACTCACAGTTATCACTTCAGTCACGGTGAAAACTTCTATGTGAAGTCTTATTACTGAAATTAAAGAAATAGTTCACCCAGAACATCATTTACTCACTCTTACATTGTTCCATATCCATCTCTTATATGAAATACAAACATTTTAAGTACATTGTATGAAAAAAAAAAAAGTTTTATAAAAAAAATATATTTAAATTCTTAGGGTGGCAGAAAAAAAAAAGTGAAATAATGGAAAATATTGTAAAAATACAGTAATTTTCCATAATTAAAATACAGTTTGTAACTTTAATTTTACAAAGGGTTTTTTATTGCTTTTTAGAAGTGTAAAGAATATGATCAAACACTGCTATAATACAAATACAAATAAGTCTTAAGAGTGCAAAAGAGTGTTGTCATTTTGGGTATATTACACAATTTAATGAAGAAAAAACAAACATATATTTAGATCTTTAAAAGTGCATGTTAAAAACTTAAAAGTGTCTAAAAAAAAAAAAGCTGTAAAATCAAGAAACACTGAAAGTTCACTCAGAAATTAAAATCCTGTCATCATTTACTCAACCTCATGTTATTATTTTCAGTGAAACAGAAACATTTAACTTAAACAAAAGTATCATGAAGAGTATCCACATGACTATATCACAAGCCTTCTAAAGTTATATGATAGCAAACAGTGACAATAAGACAGAAAAGTCATTATGGACTAATCTTGCCCTCCACTGCAACTCTCAAATCTCAATCTCCATCCGCCATATTCATGTTGGCTCATTGTGTTTGGTGTCAATGATGTTCAACCTGCCACCAACCATCAAGGCATCATTCGATTGTATGAGATCCCAAATGAGATTTCAGAGCTGAGATTTTCAGAGGGGAAGGGGAAAATAAGATCCTTTATTACTACTCTTTACCCTCTTCTGAAGCTCAACAGTGTCCATCCTCATTCAGTTTGATTAAATGAAAAACAGCAGTGAGAATATCCTACTTTTGTTTCCCATGGAAGTAAATGTAATACAGGTTTGGAACAACATAAAGGTGAGTAAATGATTTTAATTTTGCTGAATTATCCGTTTAACAGGGAGAGAAAGAGACGAATTATCAACCTCCATCCTCCCACTTCCCACTCTTTCCTCCTGTATATCTCTCCTCTCCTCCCCCTCTCTCTGTCAGAGTAAACTCATGATGAATTACCCTGTCAACTGAATTCATTCAGGGACCAATTAATCCAGCAGAAATAAACTAGAGCCATCAGACACAGAAAAACCCAGAGCAGAGAGAGAGAGAGAGAGAGAGAGAGAGAGAGAGAGAGAGAAAACCAGGAGCTAAAGAGGAGAGAAGGAACAGAGAACAAAACTAGCAAGTGTTGCTCTTTCAGAAGAGAAACTGAAGGAAATTGCACAAAAGCCGGTGGTCTCCAGGGATGGCAATGGGAGTTAGCCTGACAGGAGTTGGTCATTTAATGCTTTAGTGCACCGGAGACAGGTCCTGTCATAGCGGACAGTATCGCGGGACTCCCCTGCCACTGCCTTTATTAATTATAGTGAACAGAGCAGGGGCGTCCCACAGCCAAACTCAGACTCCATCACTTCCATCCCCATAAACACTTCCTTTTATACACGCTTTAAAGAGGGAAATTTCCTCATGTGTTTTGGAGAAATGTTCCTCAAATAGGGTCACGATCAGGGTGTGATAAGCAGGAGCGTGTTGCGTGAGCTTCCGTCCTCCATATGGCTGACGCCAGTGAGCAGGGAACTCTATAGGCCTGTTGTCCTGAAGTAAGTTCCCCTCTATTGTGTTGAGGCTGATCAGGGAGTGAATATTTCATGGCTGTTTTTCTGGTCCTGCAGATGAAGGGGGGATCGGACAGCTGGAAGGCAGCTGAGTGTGACAGGTGTCCTTTACCTGGAGCAGGTGGATGGAGACGCTGCACCTGATTACACCTCTTCATGGGTGCTATCACTGAAGAACATTTTACCGGTTCATTTTACAGTGAACTATGTCAGCTGAGAGCCTAGGAATATTCTAACTTAATGTTTAATGTCTGCCATAAAAATATGCATGTGAAATGCATTTACAGTAAATGCACCAAACTTAGGTTTAGCAAACGTTTATCAGAGAAATGAAACAGAAAATGTTGAATATGAATCTATCACACCATTTTATAACCCTAAAGCAACTTTTTTTTTTGCTCACTGGCCACTGTGGCTAGTGGTTTTCCGAAGTTACAAGCCAATCAGCATTTTCACTGGCCAAAATCTGGGGAAAAACTGCCATATAGATATTTTTTATATTACCTCATAATTTGGCAGCAGGAATATTAGGCTGCTGTCACTTTAAGACCTGATGCACGGATCCATTATACTGTTACACATGCGTTTTCTTTCTCAACTGTTTACGTTCACCTAAAACAACTGACTGCGTTTACGTGAATACTCACCAAGACCGGCATTATGACATTTTGTGTGTGTTTGACAGTTTAAGCGCAATAAGCAGCAAAATAAGAACTCAGTCCGTGAAATTCAGGCCCTGTAACGCCAACAATATTCATCCGGAGCAAAAGAAATGAGTGAGAGAGTGAGTGAGTGGAGGCGGGTTTGTGTGTCACTAGCTGTCGGAGAGATCATGTCTATTCTGCGGAAAATTAGTATTGGAAGCGTTTCAGATATTTCAGTATCAATATGTATTGAAAAATACACTTTTGACAAAAAAATGTATACATTAGGAGTTGCCTAAACTAAAGTGTTATCTAAATTACATTTTAAAATATATTACAATAGAACCCCAGCCAAAATAAAAAGTCACCTTTTGGATTTAAATAAGCAAATACCTAATAATCTATGATCAGATACTTATTGCAGTGATTAATTTTTCTGGCGTGTTATATGTTTGACAACAATTCTTTTAACCCTAAATTATGCAATGTGTAGCTTTTTATTTCTTAAATTTATTTCATGTCGGAAGACGTTATCCCATGGCTATATTCCAGGATGACAATGCCAAGAATAATCGGGCTCAAATAGTGAAAGAATGGTTCAGGGAGCACGAGGAATCATTTTCACACATGAATGGCCATCACAAAATCCTGACATTAACCCCATTGAAAGTCTATGGGATGTGCTGGAGTAGACTTTACAGAGTGGTTCTACTTTCCCATTGTCAATACAAGATCTCAAAAATGAATGCAACTCTTGACGGAAATAAATGTGGTGATGTTGCATAAGGTTGTTGAAACATGCCTCAACGAATGCACTCTGTAATCAAAGACTAAATCCGATCCAACTAAATATTAGAGTGTGTGACTGTTTTTTTTTGGCCAGGCAGTTTATTTCAAAATATTACTGTTTTTAATTAGATAAAAAAATGCAGCCTTGGTGAGCAGAAGAATATCTTAAAAATCTCACTGACCCCAAACATTTGAACGGTAGCGTACAGTAAATCACAAGTAATGTGTTGTGAATTTCATTTAGGGCCCTTTCTTGCACCCAGCGCAATTGACTTTGTACACCGACGCATGCATCATTCCTATTTTGGACCCGCGCACAGCGGACTTTTCCCTCCACAGACGCACGTCGGTAAACTTGGGAATGAACTTGCTCTCCCGGGGGCGGTTCAGCGAAAAGAGGAGGCGTGTTCCGGCGCAAACGTTCCCTGGTGTTATTTTGCAGTTTCAGAAAACAATTCCAAAAATGGCGCGTTATTCACATGCTATTTTAAGGGCGTATGCTTGGCCATAATGTAGCGTGTGCACAACGCACATACACTTTGCCTCTCTCATCTACACAGACGCAGCAGTTCCCATTTTTGCAAACCATACATGATTACAAGGGAAAATATTACCACATGAGGGAAATCATTGCGGTGTCCATGAAGATGTGAAAAAATAGGCATAAATCTAGCTTACACATTTACTCAAATTATTATACGCCTGTTTAACCGAAGCTAATTTGGGTGGGTTTCTCCATCCTCATACAATGTCACTTCTCTGTGTTTTACGGCCCTGACGAGAACGTCGGTCTCCTCGGCTGTGAACCACTCCTGGCAAATCCGCTGTTATAGTAGCAATTTGCCATGGAACAAGTGCGCCTGCTCTTAAAAGGGAATGTGAGATGATGCTCTGGTTTATTTCACGTTACGTCAAAACCACACCTATGAGTAATGACGCTACTTCAGACCAACACATTTTAGAGATCCGCCCACAAAGTTACTTGCGTTTCGCGTTTGATACTTGCGTTTCAGATCGTTAAAATAGGGCCGTTAATGTTGAAAGTTCACATGTTAGTTAGTCTGGTGTGATAGAATTGCTTACTAACCTCCTTTACAAAGTTATATCCAATCAAGAGGAAACCATGAAAGGAAGTATGATTACTGATTGAATGCATGTATGCATTAGGCAAGACACTTTATCCAAAGCGACTGTTTTATGATATGAATTTCCTTGAAATCAAACCCACAACCTTGATGTTGCTAACTTCATTCTCTACCAGTTTAGTAACAGAAACAGCTCTTGCAGACTCATTTTAATGTTGCTGAATGCTAATATTCCCTTCAGTATTTTAACTGTTACACTAAAAAGCAGAAACAGCCTGCAACTTGTAGAGCCTCTGAACAAAAGAAGCCAACGAAAGAGCGCTCGTCGGTTGCCGTGCTGCGGAATATAATTAATTAAACAAGTCTAATTAGGAATGTGAGAGCAGGTGCAGACTGTGTGTTGACACTGACAGCACAGACAGCGACTGGTGATGGAAAAAACCTCAGCGTATAAAGGTACAGCGTGACCAAACAACTTTCTGCAGTTTGTCATGTGAAACCTCAGAGGAATACAGCATGACAGAGAGAAAAGACCTCGGCAACACACGGGTCAGCCGTCGACGTTTCTGAGCACGTTAAACACACATCTGCGCTCGTGAGGTGCTCCTCAAATCATTACACACACACATATGCTCAACATCATGATGGCTGCTAGATCTCCACTGATAATAACATGATGCAACACTTTCTCGAGAGGTTTGCGCTCCATCATTCACTGTGATTGAGATTCTTTGTTTAAATTTGCGGTTTCTTGTGCAGATGAAGCCTAATGAAAAATGTGTCTAAATTGTTTGTAAAGTCAAATATGTTGGTCAAATTTTTAAACCATTTTCAACAATGGTTTTGATGGTCGTCATGAAATTCAAGGAGAATGAATTTCTGAGTAACTTGTTAATAAATCCATTCACATTCAGTTCAATGCAACACTTTACATGAAAATGGTTTACAATAAGGTTCTATTAAATGAAATGCATTAACTAACATTAACAATGAGCAATGCATTTGTTACAGTATTTATTAATCTTTGTTAACATTAGTTAATAAAAATGCATTTTTATTCCATTAAGTAATATTAATAACATTATTGATTTTAATATTGTATTAGTAAATGTTGAAATTAAAATTAAACAAGATCAGTAAATACCAAATATTTTTTGTTGTTAGTTCATGTAAACTAATGGAATCCTATAATAAAGTGTTACCAAAATGTTTTACAAAAAATGACATATCTTTTTTTTTTGTATATCAAGAATAAGGGACACTGACAAAACAAAGGATCATGGAAATAATATGTTTTTTAGGGGTTTTGACAGTGGAGAACGTGAATTAACCTTGTCATGTCATAAAACGTCATTTTTTCTGCTATTATTGACAGTCATTGAGGGTCTACAGTCTTCTCTCTGAACACATGTTCGGTTTTATGGATTTCTTGTCAACAAATGGCCACAAAAAGCCTTCCTGCATGTTCACATCAATAACCAAAGTCAAATCACCAACTCTCATCGTAAATGACCCTGTTACTGAAAATACTGTCAGTGTAAATACTTAAATTGACCCTAATTTATTTCTCAATTAATATTTCTGATCATATTGTGCTTGATTCATCAGTGCACGTTATTCCAGAGAAACATAATGTGTAATATTACCAAATATACATAAGTTCCTGTTTCATGTTGACTGTGTAAAGGTTTGTTTCTCTAACAGTCTTTCTGCTGAAAGGGACGAGAGGTAATAAGGAAGGCTGGCGACGTCGACGGAGAGTATTTTGTGTGTGTTAAGAGACAGTCCAGTTTGTTAAAGTGCACCTAAGAGAGAGGCCACGCTCCATTTTATCACAATTTGCTCCCTAACAGAGTACAAATGTGGCATGTGATGACAATAATGAGGCCTGATATCTCAGAATGAGTGTGGTTTGAGCAGAATAGCTAAGCAGAGAGAGAGAGAGAGAGAGAGAGCGAGAGAGAGTGCGAGTGCGAGTGCGAGTGCGTGTGCGTGTGTGTGTGCGTGTTTGTGTGTGCGTGTTTGTGTGTGCGTGTGTGTGTGTGTGTGTGTGTGTGTGTGTGTGTGTGTGTGTGTGTGTGTGTGTGTGTGTGTGTATTCTGAGGAGGCAATAGACTTTCTTTACACTGTTAAAAATAAAGGTTCCAAAAGTGTTTTATTTCACAGCATTTTTTGGTTCCACAAAGAACCTTTAAGTGAACCAGTTTTTCTTTGTTTGAAGAACATAATAAAATTAAATAAAATTAAATAAAACTAAATAAAATTAAATAAAATGACTTTTTTCACTATAAAGAACATTTTATTGAATGGACGGTTCCATGTATGTTAAAGGTTCTTCATGGAAGAAGAAATGCCTGTATTATACACACACACACACACACACACACACACACACACACACACACACACACACACACACACACACACAGTATCATCATTTGGAAAACACAAAATGAATATTAAAACATTCACTAGTTAATTTATCAGTATTTTCTGATGAATATCATGTGGTTTAATGAATAAACAAGGCAGTCTTTAATTGGCTTTTACAAAAGCGGTATAATTGGCCAGTGAATTAATTGTGTATACTAAGTTAAGCATCATTATTACTATTGCTCATAATTTAAATTGGGTTAGCGATTTGAATGCCTAACCCTGATAATTTCACTTTGTTGATTATACAGACATAAATAATATGGTTGTGAATGAAATTCTACAGCTTTTTGAGACGAGGTGTGCCGTGACGCAATGACGTGATATTTTGTATGATGGATGATAAAAATGAGCTAAAAAAAATCCCACAGATTTGCATTTCTAAGAGCAGAATGTCATGAAACCAGCCACCTAGCAACTACATAGCAACACCCTGACAACCACCCAGAACGGCCTAGCAACCACTTAGCAACCAGCTACCCACAACAACAGCATTGTGGTAGTGACTTTTGCACAGGCAAGCAACAGAAAATAGATCTTAAACTAAAGTACAAAGTCAAGCACAAGCAATTAGACTAGTCACACTGATAAACTGCTCGATATTTGAGTGTGTGAGTCAGTTGTGGCTAGTACTCACATTGATGTTTTTTTCTTTCTTTCCTTTTAATTATCAAGGGATGTTTGACACGGTGAATCATCATTAGCCTGTGTGAACGCTCACAGTCAGAGGCTTTCACTGAGGTAAACGGCACAATTAGCAGTACGGGGAACAGAGGAGAACTCAATTTGACATCCATCTGTCTTGATCCATCTCTTTTGATCATGTGAAATGCTGAACTAGAGGCTTTAACATTCAATTACGTTCATCAGGTTAATCCTGAGTAAAGAGTCGATGTTCTAATCATGAATTAGCCAACTCTGGTGAAAACAGCTGGCTCCAGGTGACGGCAGGGCTTTCCCCCCGAACAAGAGTTTTCCTCATTGAAGAGGAGCATAACTACATAGCTATAGATTTATTCACTTGTTTATTTAGCGCCATATCAGCAGAAAAGGCTATTTCAACTCAGAGTAGCAGGAATTAAAATAATCATAATAACAATAAAACTAAAATAAACAAAGAAAACAATACAACTAAAGAAAGAAAGAAAGAAAGAAAGAAAGAAAGAAAGAAAGAAAGAAAGAAAGAAAGAAAGAAAGAAAGAAAGAAAGAAAGAAAGAAAGAAAGAAAGAAAGAAAAATAGATAAATAAAGGAAATCATGCATAATAATTTAACAACCTTTCTTGCAACATTATAAAAAATATGTTATATATAATTGTATAAGCTCTTTCAATTTTATACTAGATAAAATCCAAAATTTTATCATGATAAGTATTTTTAAAATATCCATTAATGACATTTATGAACAAAACCATTGACTAATATGAAATTCAAATATATAAGATGAAATTCAAATATATAAGATGGAAAATTCAAACTAGGAAACTAGGACTAGCTGTCAGCTTTATATTCTATCCATCCATCCATCCATCCACCATTTTTGACCATTTAATTTAACACGTCAAATATCAGTAATTAGGCATTAATTTATCCTTAGGTTAAGCAAAATGTAAACAATTAATTAATTCTGAAACACAAAAGTATCCAGCTATTTGGTAATCAAGCAAAATGTCAATATTGACTATAACATAAGCACAAAAACTCTTATGATGCCGACAAAATCGAGGACCGTGACGTCGCCCGGCATGGCGCAGCCGGGGCCCCACCCTGGAGCCAGGCCCGGGGTTGGGGCTCGTACGCGAGCGCCTGGTGGTCGGGCCTCCCCCCATGGGGTCCGGCCGGGCTCAGCCCGAAGGAGCGACGTGGGGCCACCCTCCCGTCGACCCACCACCTGCAGGAGGGACCGTAAGGGGCCGGTGCAAAGTGGATCGGGCGGCAGTCGAAGGCGGGGGCCTAGACAACCCGATCCCTGGACGCGGAATCTAGCTCTAGGGACATGGAACGTCACCTCTCTGGCGGGGAAGGAGCCTGAGATTGTGCGTGAGGTTCAGAGATTCCGACTAGAGATAGTTGGGATCACATCTACGCACAGCTTGGGCTCTGCAACCACACTCCTCGAGAGAGGATGGACTCTTCACCACTCTGGAGTTGCCCATGGTGAGAGGCGGCGGGCTGGTATGGGTTTGCTTATAGCCCCCCAGCTCAGCCGCCATGTGTTGGAGTTCACCCCGGTGAACGAGAGGGTTGCTTCCCTGCGCCTTCGGGTCGGGGATAGGTCTCTCACTGTCGTTTGTGCCTACGGGCCAAACGGCAGTGCAGAGTACCCGGCCTTCTTGGAGTCTCTGGGAGGGGTGCTGGAGAGTGCTCCGACTGGGGACTCCGTCGTTCTACTGGGGGACTTCAACGCCCACGTGGGCAGCGACAGTGACACCTGGAGGGGCGTGATTGGGAGGAACGGCCCCCCTGATCTGAACCCGAGTGGTGTTCTGTTATTGGACTTATGTGCTAGTTACAGCTTGTCCATAACAAACACCATGTTCAAGCATAAGGGTGTCCATCAGTGCACATGGCACCAGGACACCCTAGGCCGGAAGTCAATGATCGACTTTGTGGTTGTTTCATCTGACCTCCGACCGTATGTCTTGGACACTCGGGTGAAGAGAGGGGCGGAGCTGTCAACTGATCACCACCTGGTGGTGAGTTGGATCCGATGGCGGGGGAGGAAGCTGGACAGACTCGGCAGACCCAAACGTACTGTGAGGGTCTGTTGGGAACGTTTGGCCGAATCCCCTGTCAGAGAGATCTTCAACTCCCACCTCCGACAGAGCTTCGACCAGATCCCGAGGGAGTCTGGAGATATTGAGTCAGAGTGGACCATGTTCTCCACCTCCATTGCCAACGCGGCCACTCGGAGCTGTGGCCGTAAGGTCTACGGTGCCTGTCGAGGCGGCAATCCCCGAACCCGGTGGTGGACACCGGAAGTAAGGGATGCCGTCAAGCTGAAGAAGGAGTCCTATCGGTCCTGGTTGGCTTGTGGGACTCCTGAGGCAGCTGACGGGTACCGACGGGCCAAGCGGACTGCAGCCCGGGTGGTTGGGGAGGCAAAAACTCGGGCCTGGGAGGAGTTCGGTGAGGCCATGGAGAAGGACTATCGGTCGGCCTCGAAGAGATTCTGGCAAACCGTCCGGCGCCTCAGGAGGGGGAAGCAGTGCCCTACCAACGCTGTTTACAGTGGAGGTGGGCAGCTGTTGACCTCGACTGGGGATATCACCGGACGGTGGAAGGAATACTTCGAGGATCTCCTCAATCCCGCCGTCACGTCTTCCATTGAGGAAGCAGAGGCTGAGGACTCGGAGGCGGACTCGTCCATCACCCAAGCTGAAGTCACAGAGGTAGTCAAGAAACTCCTCGGTGGCAAGGCACCGGGGGTGGATGAGATCCGCCCTGAGTACCTCAAGTCTCTGGATGTTGTGGGGCTGTCTTGGCTGACACGCCTCTGCAGCATCGCGTGGCGGTCGGGGACAGTACCTTTGGACTGGCAGACCGGGGTGGTGGTCCCTCTTTTTAAGAAGGGGGACCGGAGGGTGTGCTCCAACTATAGAGGGATCACACTTCTCAGCCTCCCCGGGAAAGTCTATTCCAGGGTACTGGAGAGGAGAATCCGGCCGATAGTAGAACCTCGGATTCAGGAGGAACAGTGTGGTTTTCGTCCTGGTCGTGGAACACTGGACCAGCTCTATACCCTCTACAGGGTGCTGGAGGGTTCATGGGAGTTTGCCCAACCAATCCACATGTGCTTTGTGGATTTGGAGAAGGCATTCGACTGTGTCCCTCGCGGCATCTTGTGGAGGGTGCTCTGGGAGTATGGGGTTCGGGGCCCTTTGCTAAGGGCTACCCGGTCCCTGTACGACCGGAGCAGGAGCTTAGTTCGCATTGCCGGCAGTAAGTCAGACTTGTTCCCGGTGCATGTTGGACTCCGGCAGGGCTGCCCTTTGTCGCCGGTTCTGTTCATAACTTTTATGGACAGAATTTCTAGGCGCAGCCAGGGGCCGGAGGGGGTCAGGTTTGGGGACCACACAATTTCATCTCTGCTCTTTGCGGATGATGTTGTCGTGTTGGTCCCATCAGACCAGGACCTTCAGCATGCACTGGGACGGTTTGCAGCCGAGTGTGAAGCGGCTGGGATGAGAATCAGCACCTCCAAATCCGAGGCCATGGTTCTCAGTCGGAAAAGGGTGGTTTGCCCGCTTCAGGTTGGTGGAGAGTTCCTGCCTCAAGTGGAGGAGTTCAAGTATCTTGGGGTCTTGTTCACGAGTGAGGGAAGGATGGAACGGGAGATTGACAGACGGATCGGTGCAGCTTCTGCAGTAATGCGGTCGCTGTACCGGTCTGTCGTGGTGAAGAAGGAGCTGAGCCGTAAGGCGAAGCTCTCGATTTACCGGTCAATCTACGTTTCTTCTCTCACCTATGGTCATGAGCTGTGGGTTATGACCGAAAGGACAAGATCCCGGATACAGGCGGCCGAAATGAGCTTTCTCCGCAGGGTGGCTGGGCGATCCCTTAGAGATAGGGTGAGAAGCTCAGTCACTCGGGAGGAGCTCAGAATAGAGCCGCTGCTCCTCCACATCGAGAGGGGCCAGCTGAGGTGGCTCGGGCATCTTTTCCGGATGCCTCCTGGACGCCTTCCCGGGAAGGTGTTCCGGGCATGTCCCACCGGGAGGAGACCCCGGGGAAGACCTAGGACACGCTGGAGGGACTATGTCTCCCGGCTGGCCTGGGAACGCCTCGGTGTCCCCCCGGAAGAGCTGGAGGAAGTGTCTAGGGAGAGGGAAGTCTGGGCATCCCTGCTTAGACTGTCTGCTGCCCCCGCGACCCGGCCCCGGATAAGCGGAAGAAGATTGATGGATGGATAAGCACAAAATTAGCATAAAATGACACATACAATTATTATCTTGAGAACAAGCTTTCAGTTAAAGTCTACTTTATATACAGTATAGTTGGTTTTATTTTGTTCACATGCTACCCAAAAATATTATTGTACTGGAATTTTACTTTTGAGGACAGAATACACAAAAATCATAATTTAATACATCTTAATTCTAAAGATGTTCAAAGCAGCCCAAAAAAAACAGTGTTAAAAAGCAAACGAGTATTTGAGCATTTAGACTTTTACCTTTAAATCCTCATAGTTACTGAGATAAAGAGCTTGAGACGAAGCCATCATGTGACAACTAGCCCCGGCCTCCTCTACTAAAGTTAAAATCTCTCATAGGGCTGCACGATTATGACAACAATTATAATTGTCGATTATTCCCTTGAAATTGTAATTGCGATTATTAATTATGATTATCACAATTTACATTGAATGATGTTTTGAATAGCTTTATGCCATTGTTTGAAGTCACTGCTTGCCATTGTTATATCAAAATAAACAAGCTGAAAACACTCTTCCTGAAAAACATTTTTTTTTGCTTTTCTAAAGCATTAAGCCTCAAATGTCATATATACAGACCCTTTCCAAAAAATGTGAATATCATGGAAAAGTTTATTTATTTCCATAATTCCATTCAAAACGTTAAACTTCCATAGATTATAGATTCAGGGCCCACAACTTAAACGATTTCAAGTATTTAGTTGTTTATTTGTACATAATTTGGGCTTCCAGCTCATAAAACCCACGAAAACAGGATTTTAAAAAATTGAAAATTACATGAAATCACACAGTAATACCATGGTCATTGAACCAGGTTTTGGTTCTTTTGGCAGTGTGGGCAGGTGCAAATCCTGCTGGAAAATGAAGTCAGCATCTCCATAAAGCTTGTCTGCTGAAGGAAGCATGAAGTGTTCTGGAAATGTCCTGGTAGACGGCTGCGTTGAGTGGACAGCACAGTGGACCAACACCAGCCGATCACATGTGCTCCCCAAACCAACACAGACTGTGGAAACTTCACACTGGACTTCAAGCATCTTGGATTGTGTGCCTCTCCATTCTTCCTCCAGACTCTGGGACCTTGGTTTCCAAATGAGATGCAAAATTTGCTCTCATCAGAAAAGAGGACTTTGGTCCACTGTGCTTTATTAAATCCAGAGTCAACGCAGCCGTCTACCAGGACATTTTCAGAGCATGCTTCCTTCATTTTTCCAGCAGGATTTGCACCTGCCCACACTGCCAAAAGAACCAAAACCTGGTTCAATGACCATGGTATTACTGTGTAATTACAGTCTGATTTCATGTAATATTCAAATTTTTTGAAATCCGGTTTTCGTGGGTTTTATGAGCTGGAAGCCCAAATTATGTACAAATAAACAACTAAATACTTGAAATCGTTTAAGTTGTGGGCCCTGAATCTATAATCTATGGAAGTTTAATGTTTTGAATGGAATTATGGAAATAAATAAACTTTTCCATGATATTCACATTTTTTGGAAAGGGTCTGTATATATATATATATATATATATATATATATATATATATATATTTCAGGAAACCAAACCAAAGTAAATATATGCATGGTATTATAATGTTATATTAAAACTAAAATTAACCCTTAAGATAAGCTGTAGAAAGAACAACAACACATCTTAAGCACACAGAACAATGTAAGTGAACTTTTTTTGTTGTAATTGCGCCTTTAAACGAAACGCACGGTGAACGCAGACATAACGCACGGTGAACGCAGACATGACGCACGGTGAACGCAGACATGACGCACGGTGAATAACGCACGGTGAACGCAGACATGACGCACGGTGAACGCAGACATGACGCACGGTGAACGCAGACATGACGCACGGTGAACGCAGATATTACGCACGGTGAACGCAGACATAACGCACGGTGAACGCAGACATAACGCACGGTGACGGTGAACGCAGACATAACGCACGGTGAACGCAGACATAACGCACGGTGAACGCAGACATAACGCACGGTGAACGCAGACATGACGCACGGTGAACGCAGACATAACGCACGGTGAACGCAGACATAACGCACGGTGAACGCAGACATGACGCACGGTGAACGCAGACATAACGCACGGTGAACGCAGACATAACGCACGGTGAACACAGTCATAACGCACGGTGAACGCAGACATAACGCACGGTGAACGCAGACATAACGCACGGTGAACGCAGACATAACGCACGGTGAACGCAGACATGACGCACGGTGAACGCAGACATAACGCACGGTGACGGTGAACGCAGACATAACGCACGGTGAACGCAGACATAACGCACGGTGAACGCAGACATAACGCACGGTGAACGCAGACATAACGCACGGTGAACGCAGACATGACGCACGGTGAACGCAGACATAACGCACGGTGAACGCAGACATAACGCACGGTGAACGCAGACATAACGCACGGTGAACGCAGACATAACGCACGGTGAACGCAGACATAACGCACGGTGAACGCAGACATGACGCACGGTGAACGCAGACATGACGCACGGTGAACGCAGACATAACGCACGGTGAACACAGTCATAACGCACGGTGAACGCAGACATAACGCACGGTGAACGCAGACATAACGCACGGTGAACGCAGACATAACGCACGGTGAACGCAGACATGACGCACGGTGAACGCAGACATAACGCACGGTGACGGTGAACGCAGACATAACGCACGGTGAACGCAGACATAACGCACGGTGAACGCAGACATAACGCACGGTGAACGCAGACATAACGCACGGTGAACGCAGACATGACGCACGGTGAACGCAGACATAACGCACGGTGAACGCAGACATGACGCACGGTGAACGCAGACATGACGCACGGTGAACGCAGACATAACACACGGTGATGAACTTTAACGTCCTGCGCACAATATGTATAGAAGCAAACAGCAAACCAAAGCCTTTCTTTCTGCCTAAGCCTCAGTGTTATTCTGAATGATCTGTGTGTGTTTGACGTCCACAGGTGCAGCAGAGTCATAAACACAGCTGGTGTGATTCAGTCTTTAAACTGAGCCAGTCCTCACACAGCCTTTCTAACCTCCTGAACCGTGCAATGCAACCCCTGAACCTCCAACACACAGCCAGACCTTCATTATCAATGTGCTCTAATGCTTTACAACTCAGACCTGATCCACTACCCAATTAAAATGCCAGTTATTGTTATAGTTCCATTTTCTGCTCTTGTTAATCTTGAACAGGCCGTATTAAGCCAAAGAATTACAATATACAATATAAAGAACATTTGCATGCTGCATTAAAGGAGCATAAGAGCTGAAACTGACACTCAGGAGAAACATTACTGCAGTGAATTTGATCAAAACGTTGCTCAGAGTTTGGAGGATTATGTCAAGTCTTGTGTATCTTTAGGTATTATCACGTGTTTGAATTATACATGGAATTTAATTATAAATATACAAAACATGGACGTAGCTTCAACCGCAGTATGCAGAGATGGAGAGCACTGTGAAGAACAGAAAGAGATTTAGCACATTCACTTCTGTGCAATAATGATGTCATACACACTTTATTTAAATGTGACGTGTTACGTTGTACTTACTCATATAAGTACTGAGTAATGAGTAATGTAACATTTTCTTATACAGGGTTACACTTTATTTAAAGGTGTCATTGTTACAGTGTAATTATATATTTAAGTACTGAGTAATATTAAGCAACTACATGTACTTACTATCAGGTTAGGGTAGGATTAGGATTTGGTTGAGGGTTAGTTGCATGTAATTATGCATAATTTACCGTTATTACTATAGTAAGTACAAGTAACATTATGTAACGAAGACACTGTAAAGTAAAGTGTTACCGAGTACAGTTAGGGTTTGGTTTAGGGTTAATTATGCGTAATTTACTGTTATTACTATAGTATGCACGTGTAATATGTCACCTTAAAATAAAGTGTTACCAAAATCTTTTTCATTAATTGAAATATGATGAAAAGAAAAATATAATAACTAAAAATAAAAAATAAAAAATAAAACTATAAATAAAAACTTAAAACTTGAAAAAACTAAATGAAATTAACTAAAAATTAAAGCTAAAAAGTAATACTAATAAAACTAATAAAATGACAAAACCTATGAAAATATATAAAAGGTCATTTAAAATATTAGCTACTACAATAGTGTACAAAAAATACTAAAATAACACTAATGCTGTTGCTTTCCAAATAAAGGATTTTAAGATGTTAATGTTCATGAATCATACTTACATTTCAGTCTGTTTCTCACACAAACAATAAAAAGTACACTAAAATATATATAAAAAATGCAATGCAAGATTGTTGTCACATGACCTCAGTGAAGTCAAGTGCATTGTGGGATATGTGAGCTCTGTTGCAGACCGCACGTTTCGTCAAACACGTAAGCATGCATTCAGAGTAGTGTGCTATATACAGCCAGAGAGCATATCGTGTCAAATATAATCGCTCATTTCCCCAATCATTTGCATGCCTCAGAATGCGCTGCAACGATGATTTACGCTCATTGTCAGGCGTTTTCTGCCAAGCTCTGCGTTTTCTCCATATTGATGATCAGTGTGTGTGTGTGTGTGTGTGTGTGTGTGTGTGTGTGTGTGTGTGTGTGTGTGTGTGTGTGTGTGTGAGTCTGCCTGATGCTGCTCGTGATTATACAGGACTCTCGCTGTTAATCAGCCTGGACAGAGGTTACAACAGCTCAATACCAGAGATGCTCCAGCTTTGATCCGAACAGCCATGCAGAACATTCCGGCCAAACCGTCAGAAACTGTGCTGTCAGGCCTTTTGGATTTAAATTAAACCCTGTTAACCCAGAGAGGAAGGCGAAGGAAGACGGAGAGCACGAGTCAGGGATGTGCCATTTTCTCTGACATTCCGAGTGGACGACCATTAACAATTTGTGTGCACAGCAGAAAGAAATAAGTGCTTGCTGACAGCTGGATCAATCCTGCGTTTCAGGTAGAGAATTCTTAACTACAGAAGTTCAACACCTCAGCAATGAGTTATATTAGGAATGCATAAACTAGCAGCTCTTTAGCTTTAGGCCTGCAAAGCAACTGTTTACACAAAGAATGTGAATCCTGTCATGCCGTTCCCTCGTGCGGTTTCAAATACATCACATTTACTTCCATGAAGGGCTCATATGTGGTGCTTTTAACATCACTGATCTCAAACTAATCTTGAGATGCATGTTTGTGCTCCACAGAAGAACGTTATACAGGTCACCGGCAACACGACACGAGGAAATGACCACAGAATGTGAATTGTGAACTATGAACTTGAAACTATTAAGAACTTGATTTTTGCATTTTCTGAATGGAAATGATTAGTGGGCTGCTATGTGGTTGCATACTAACTTAAATCTCAATGATCTGCAAAAAAAAAAAAAAAAAAAAAAACTTTTTTGTCTTGTTTTCCGGTACAAATAAACATTCTCAAGTCAAAATTCTGTACATTTTACTGGAGGAGCAAAATGACATAATATATTAAATCTTGTTTTGGGGGGGAAGAAATTTCAAATTAAGTGAGTTTTTGCCTAAAACAAGAAAATGTCAATATATGGGGTTAGAAAAATAAACTTATTTCTAAAAGAGAAAACAGAATAATTTGTCTTACAGATATTTTTCTTGTTTTAAGCATAAACTCACTTCATTTCAGTTTTTCAGAAAAATACTTTTCTGAAGTCCCCAAGCAAATGTAGCGTGATTTAAGAATCTTTAGATATTTAAAATGAAAGACAAAAATACTAAGAAACTTATTTTGTTGAGTTTAGCAGGGTTATTATCACTAACTGAAACTAATATCAGAACATTAAAAACATTAAATGAAGTAAAATGTTTTTAAAACGTAACATTTTCTTTCAGCTAGTGGCCAAGTCAGCATTTTTCATTTTCATTTAGTTTAAGCTAAAATAACTAAACCTAAAACTAGAAATAGAAAAAAGAAGAAAAAAAAAAACAGAGCAACTTTACTAAAACTTTAACTATAATAAAAAAAATGAAAAGAAAATATAAAAAGAAAATCTAATTAAAAATATTAACAAAAACTATAATAGTATATTAATGGGACTTGCATGACAACGGTGTACTAAAAACGGAAACGTTTTTCCTTTGTGTTTTTTAAGTCCAATGATAACGTTGTGAAAGCGATCCCCGTTCACACAGATCCGCGAAAATGACTAAAAACACTGTATTCTGCTGCCAGGATGCGAATCACGTCACGGTTTTAGTGAAAACAGTGTTGTGTAAACAGTTTTTCAACTAAAAATTGCATGACAACGGTGTTTTAGGGGCCTACGAAAACAGTGTTGTGTTAACAGCCCCTAAAATAACACTACATAGCAGATATGGATTCAATGTTAATGTATTGGACTTATACCTTCATTAGTCAAGTCTGATAAGTCAGAAAATAGCCACATGAATTAAAATATCATTCATTTTTGTACCACAAAAAGTGCAGAACGTGTGACAATAAGTTCAATCCTTAAGTTTAGGGATTTCTACAAATGTCCAACAACCATAAAGTTGTTGCAATAGCAATGGAGATTCAGCTAAATATGTCTTGTTCATTAAATTACCTCATAAGACACCTATTCAAAACCACATCATCACACATCTAAAGACTAATGCTCTCAGACTGGGCGGATTCATCTCACCATTTCCCAATGGATTTCAAAGTGCGAAACAAATCTACAATCACGAGCGGCTGTATCTAATGCCTTAATGAAGGAACACGCCTTTAATTATCAAACCTCTTATGATCCTGATTAGGTTGTAAGGGGTTCTTCTTAAGTCCAGAAACTGATCAGTTATAAACTCAGATGATGAAGCTCATGTTGTGGGTCACTGGAGGCGGATGATGTTCTGTCTATTACATCCAAACACACCTCGGGCACAGTGATTTACAGATCACAATTAAAACACTCTTGATTCGTTCATTTACATATCTGAGTTTCCCAGGCCTGCGTCTCCGCTCTGGCTGGAGGAAGAGAATAGAGATGGGTTGAAGTAAGAGATTTTTACTATGTTTTCCTATTGTGTGCTGGTGGAGACAGAGAGTCATACATGATTTGAACAACATGAGGGTGTGTAAATAATGACAGAAGTCTCATTTTTGGATGAACTATCTCTTTAAATGAGATGAGATGAGACTAGATAGAGGTGATCATGCAATGAAAGCCCTGTGAGTTTCTCCTAGAGAGAGGCAGCCGAGGCCCATGGGACAATTAACTCAGATTTAATGAAGTCCTGTTTGTTTCCCCGCAGATTCCTTTTGCTTTTTAGTTGTCTTTCCTCCCACTTTTGCTCTGAGATGAAAGCAGATCTTTAGTTAACAGGCCCTGTGTGATCAGATAGGTCTATTAGGGGAATCGTTTGAGAGAGAACGAGACACTGGAGTCCGTCTACGGGCTATTTAGGGTCAAATTTGAGCTTCACATAATGGCCACTTCAGGTCTTTACCTTGATAATCAGATTTCTGATTACATATCATATCTGCAGAACCACGGATTTCATGCAAAGTAAGACGAGAGTAATGCTTCACAAGGATCTGTTAATGACATGCTAACATTTAGAAATGCAATATAAGGCACATGCACATTTTTAGCAGCTTTGATTCTGGGGTAAAGATCTAAACTTTCTCAGTTCACAGTTACACAAGCACACCTGTTTTCAACATTGAAATGTTTCTTGAGCAGCAAATCATCATATTATAAAGATTTCTGAAGGATCATGTGACCCTGAAGACTGGAGTAATGATGCTGAACATTCAGCTTTGATCACAGGAATGCATTACATGTATATATATATATAAAAAAAAACCTGTGCACTAACAAGAGTGTGAGTTTTACCACTGAACCGAGATAAAGTTCTATGTGTGAAATGGGAAGATAGTGTGAATATTTTTTCCGTAGCCTATATGGTCAGTAAACGACCATTTGTGAGGAAATGTAATACACTCGCTTTGTAATAGTTTGTTTTGCTCGCTCACGTCAGAATAGACGATCGTGGTTCCCACAGTTGGCAAAAAGCAGAGATATGATCCAGTCCGTTCCGCCACACGCAGGGAAGCATCGTTTCCAGCGATAGACACCCTCCCTGTGCGAGAAATGAGCAATTGACCCCGGCTGCTACTCTCAAACTGGCGCGTTATCAGAACCTGGGGGAATGTGTTGTCATCTGAATGAGATAGGTTTATTTTCTTCCGTCCGGCATTTGTTCCGATACGCAGGGAGTCTGCACGGAGAGAGGAGGAGCAGCGGGGAACCCGTCACCGACACACGCTGCGATAAACAAGAAACGGCCGTGAACGTTTGGCCATCACCCAAATCTCTGCCTCCACCTTCTGTGCGGCCCGCCAGCCTCGGAGAGAAACAGGAGGCGGCAATATTGTGGAACAAATTTCCCCTAATGTGAACCTGCTGGTGGGACTCAAGGGAGGAAGGTGGACTCTTCTGTGTCACACTCACACACTCACACACACATTCATCTTCAAATCCCGCTCGCTGCTTGTATCTCTGACTGTGTGATGGTGTGTTGTTTTGGGGGGAGTTTCTGACCAATCACAGCACTACCTGATGCGCCAGTCAAACCCCTGCTGTGTGTGCAGCACGTCTGACGCGCCCGGCCGAGAGAAGTGTCGTGCTGCCCTTGTTTTGTGCTTTACTTTGCCCTTGAGGTTTGAGAACACTAGCACACGTGTGCCAGCACATAAATGCTAATAGCCTATTCATATATTTGTGTTGAATTCAGCTTCAGGGATTCAAGGAACAGTTAACCCCAAAATTTGATTTGCTCACCCTCATGTCGATCCAAACCTGCATGACTTTTCTGTCTTCACTCAAAAGGAGATGCTAGCATGCTCTTCTTTTCCTTACCAGAAAAGTAAATGTGGACTTATTATTAGGCCGCGGACAAAAAGTTTCATATATAAATAAAAGTTCATACAACTTATGCACTAATGTAATATAACACACACTGTAAAAAAAAAATTACATCCCAAAGTCAAAAATTTCAAGTGACCGATAACATCAACATTTTTCAATTAGTCTGACGTATTATTTCTCATTGAGCCAATGTCAACAGACTATGGCAACAAGAATTTCACTTGGGCCAATTGAAAAATTTTGATGTTATCGGTCACTTGAAATTTTTGATTTGGGAGGGTTAGAAATTTTTTACAGTGCAGGGGTCTTGTAACATGTTTTTAAAAGTCCCAATGCTTTAAACATTACAATGTCTTGACCTGATGCTAAAACAAATATAGCAAGTTATTAAAAGTATAGTTAAAACTCATCCATCTAGTGTTCACATAATATAGAGTGAATGTTAAAAGAAAAAACGTGTAGGCAGAAGAAAGAACATCTCACAGATCTCACATAACCTGTCAAGAACATGTCCAGATGATACTGATATACCAAATAGGAAATAATCAACTAAACATTTTTAGATCGGTAAGATTTTTGTATTATGACATTTTTAGGTTTAAAAAAAATCGTACATTTGTTACTATAATATAGGACATTTTTTTAATTGTAAAGTACATCGTGGTTGCATTTGTTATACTAATGCAAATAAAATGCATTAATAAAATAAAATGTATACTGATGGGGACAGGGGTGTTTAAATGTTATTAAAATAAATGCCAAAATCTAAAATGCGCCATGATCCTGAAAATAGGCATCATGCACTGATCATAAATAAATGACTGCATAAATAAATGACTGCATATTTCAAATAAAAATGCATAAATAAATACAAGCATGCACGGATGTTTAAATGTTATGAAAATAAATGCCAAAATCTAAAAGGTGTCATGAAAATAGGCATCATGCATGCATTGATTCATAAATAATAAAATGCATAAATAAATAACTGCATAAATAAACAAATAACTGCATAAATAAATAAATTAAATAACTGTATAAATAAATAAATGCATCCATACAGTACATGCATACATACATTAACTAACTAACTAATTAACTGACTATAAGATGAAATGTGACCAGGACAAGTTTTTTTTTTCTTTTTTTTTTCTTTTTCAAATTCCCCCTTTTAGTTGATTATGATAAGAGGTCAGGTAGAGAAAGACTCTTCTCTGCATCTAGACTGGCATAGCAGCGCTGACGAGTCCAAACACTCTCCTGTTAGCAGTAAAACCCTTATGAAACACTCCAGACCAGCAGTGAAAAGCAGACCTGTTAGCAGTAAAAGACGATATGGACCCTCGTGTGCTATTGTTACATGAGCAGGAAGGCACATTATCAATCTGAAGTCTGTGTGTGTGTGTGTGTGTGTGTGTGTGTGTGTGTGTGTGTGTGTGTGTGTGTGTGTGTGTGTGTGTGTGTGTGTGTGTGTGTGTGTGTGTGTGTGTGTGTGTGTGTGTGTGTGTGTGTGTGTGTGTGTGTGTGTGTGTGTGTGTGTGTGTGTGTGTGTTGGGGGGGAATGGAGTTAGTGAATGTCAATGATTTCCATAGCAACAGTGGGGTCCCCAGCTGTCACGTCTGGGCAGAGATATGTGTCATGAGCCTGGGGACCACTTAACCTAAACGGGGCTTTAACTCTGGGAGTTCAGGGTCTGTCTGCGCAGATTTCTGCTTAAAATGCAAAGATGGGGACCCAAGGGGACCCGCAGCACCAGGGCCCGTGTCATCTAAGAAATACAGGCGATGCGCACTTGCTCTTTAGATATAATTAAGCCTCAACTTCAAGCAAGTGAACTGGAGAAGAGACAGAAAACATGGAATTAGAAGAGATTCCCACGTCTGAACAAATACTGCATGTGAACAACATCAAATCACAGATCATGAATGCGACCCCTTTAATATCGTAACTGTTTGAGATGTAATTTGAGACTTTTAATACCAAGATACCAATCTCTGCAATCAAATCCTATAAAACTTATGAATTTTAAGAGAAAAATATGAGACAAAGTTGATACATAAATTAAACACGAGCCTCTTGATCTTTTAAAGAGCAACTTCTGGGTGAAATAAAAAATGATTTTGTTTGCTTCTACAAATAAAAAGAAAATTATAGCACTAAAAGTCTGCTTATTCAAAGCTCATTAAACTTATGGATTTCTCAATTACTTTTCATTTAAACATTAACTCAATAACTGGTGTTAGTAATAAAAATTCCTTAAAGCACATGCAAAGACACTATGAGATTATAAAGCAATAAAATTAGAGAGTTTTGTCTCACAAAACCCATGAACATGTCCAGATCATATTTAACTGCAAAATCTAAAGTAAACAATTATATTTTACTTGAAGAAAATAGATTTAGACAAGTGAGACATTATGGCATTCATTTACCAATTAAGCTCTTTTGGGGGAAAAAACACTCAGATCTCATTCCTATATAATGTGAAATACACACACACACACACACACACAAAACTATAGAATAAATGTGGATAGCATAAGATCAAGGATAATTTGATGAGAAATATTTCATAAATGTTGAGTTCGTACTGAGAACAATCTGAGCAAACTTATAAGCGAAAATCTCCTTTTGCTCTCCCTTTAATCTCATTGCAGTCTAGGAGCAACTATAGAGATATTAAAGAGATGCAATTTATCATTTTTCGTCCTGAAGGTATGCTCACTAATTCTGATTGACGCTCATATCAATAGCCTCTATGTTTAGTGTCCCCTGCTCTCAGATAGATCATTATAAACTTGTGAAAGTGATGTTCAGCTATGCATTATTAATCTGCCTTCATTCTAATTACCAGATCGATAATTTCAGTCCGGGATAAGTAGAGTGTTTGGTCAGGTCAGCGGAGGCAACCTCTCTTTGAATGCGCAGAGTGTGTGTTTTTTCCCTGACACACCAGCGGCGGCTCCGACTTAATGCCCCTGTTGTTTCTGAAAGGGAAAACGCTGCATTGTTCCGGACGGTCCCCTTCTGGACGGGAAGGCCTGGCTAATCAAATGCCTGTTTTCCTCTGCAGCTGGTTTTCAGGAGGTAAAAGAGAGCTGACCTCCACCTCCCTCCATCCGTATGCTCCGTCTCGCTCCCCCCAGGGACCCTTCAGCCGGCTTTAGGGGCAAAATGAGGTGTAAGTCTATTAAAAGGGTGTTTGTGCCCCAGTCAATGTCCCAGTGGGAGTCCCTGCTTTCTCATTCAGGTGCAGCTAATTTCCCTTATTCTCCTCATGGCCTGACATACGGCCGCCACGCTGAGACAAGGCATTAATAAACGATTATAGAGATTAAAGATGAAGGCCTAGAGCACACTTCAAAAGACGAAGAGCACTAAAATCTGCTGCTCACATACGCTACCAAGCACACAGAACACTTCTGCAGAGCAATGTGCTGAAAACTACATTCAAGCATTCACTTTACACCGCAGAAACCAAACAACAGCATATCAACACGCTAAAACATTCAGAACATATTAGAAGACATTCATGCCATCCTTTCAAAATACCTAAGAAAAAGCATAGTGAGCAGCGCATTAAAAACACTCAAAAAACCTCAGCAAGGAACAACATTTCCCACAATGACCACATGACAAAACAGCTAGAATATTATAATTTTAAAATAAAAGTTGTGAAATCTTGAACTTGCCCTCTTTGCAAGAAAAGAGAAAGTCCAATTAAGAGTATTCCTGATTGATTTCAAACTAACCCTTATGAAAAATAAGCTTATTCAAGTGTGTTATTATTACTATACTTCTACTTTTTATTTACTCCTCAGAAATATTAATATTGCACTTTAGTATACCTATATTTAATATTTGTGTATGCTAGTCCACTGGTCCTGTACATATACATTTACTTCAAATCTACTTCACTCTTTCTCCTCCACTGACTGAATTTTCCAGCGATCCGTGTTTTCACTGTTATACGGTAGGGGGCGCTGTTACAATTACAATTGTTCTTCTTCTGAAAGAGTTCAGAATCTCCGTATCAAAACACAGGTGAAGAAAAAGCAGAAATGTGATCGAAAATTGCTTACGCAAATGTAAAATAAATCGATCATCAAATATTGAACAGCAAATACATATCAAAACTGCCAAATATTACCGAATTAATTTTCACCCCAGGAAGGGTTAACGACTGTTTTGTCTTTGACAAAAATGCGATTTTCTCTGCTTTTGTTTTAAATTATGCTTTTTTTATGAAACTTACCCACATTCAAGTGTTGATAAAAAAAAAAAAAGGATGAATGGAGCTAGAATAAAATGTTTGTTTTTTTTTAAAGAGTAAAAGTACAGTTAAAGGTATACTTCAAGTATCACTAATTAATACCTAAATAAGAATAGTAGTATACCCACCCAAAGTGCAAAAATGACATATAGTAAACTATAAGTATAATGTAATGTTCACTTAAAGAAAACTTACAACTATACTTGCAGTATAAAACTACTAAGTTTACTGAGAGTAGGCTACTTCAAAGTGTACTTTGATAAACCAAAAATTAATGTGCTATAGTCAAATACTTTGACATCAGGACACCTGTAAGTTCACTTGTAGTATAGTTCCAGTACGAACGGAAAACTTTTTTGCTTTGAGTAAGTTGTGTACTCAAAGTTTACTACTGTTACACATAGGCTACTTATACATTTCACATAAAATGTAGTCCCAAGTAGTATTGAAACAGTTCACTTATGAGTATATACTTCTAGTACATTGATATTAGTATACTTACAACATAAAGTAGGCCTATAAAAATATACTTGAACTTCACTGAAGTATACTTAATAAAATGAACTTGAAGGATACTTATTTTTTGTAAGGGAACCCTCTTACTCATCCCCATCCATTAAACGCTTCCTCAAAGATGTCACTATATTGCACAAGCAACATAAAATGGAGCTAAAAGCATGGATAAATGAACCAAAATATCCAATATAAAAAAAGAAAGACAGACCCAAGTAGCTTAAATAATTTTGCATAAGAACAAAAGACATACAACTTAACTCCCATAACCTCGTCCTTTAAGCACAACATTAGAAGTTATTCATTCTCTCGCTCTCTCGCTCTCTCAGATGAACACGTTACACACATTCAGAGCACATGAAACGTGAGGGCTTGAAACATACTGATAATATCATTCCATCATTGGTGAAAGGAAGTGAGGGGGGGGAGAAGCACATTTATCAAGGCGGAAAAGTGTAAATGGAGGCGGTCCTCATTCAGCCTTCGCCCTGAAATGGGATCCCTGCTTTATCAAAATGAAACGGCTGCCAAGATTGGGAAAGTAACAATTGCATTCATGGACTCTCTTCTTCACGAAAAGAGCTAATTAAGGCCTGGCAATTTTAGCGTCGCACATTCAGACTCTTTAATTGAAAAGAAAATAAATACGACCAGGAAGGAGAACGTAAGTGACTGTGGAAGGAAGGGTGAATTCAGTTACGGAGGCAGATGGCAACAAATAGCAGCGAATTATAAAGTCAATGGCTTTGTGCGCACTGATGACTTAAGGGCCGACTCCGTATGGTATCAAAAAGCCAATTGAACCTTTTTGAATTTGAGCTCCAATCTGGCAGAAGTTCAACTTTAATTGAAAAGTTTTCAATTTCAGAGTCTGGTTTTCAAAGACGTGCGAAGACAGAGTTTGCGAAGGCCTCGGTTCTAATAAACGGCAGAATGTTTTCGCCCCATCTTTTTTGGCTCAGTCTCGACTGTGTAATTGTTTGATCATTCATCTCGGAGGTCTAATTTACCCCCTGTTGGGTGGGCTGTATGTTGCTCTGTTTTTTCCGCTGACTCTGATAAGAACTAGCAGAGAGATGGCTGGGCTCTGTAGGTGGCCGTCTATTTAAACACGTAACAGTTTGCATTTCGTTCATGTTAACCCTTTAGGCAATCGCCATTTATATGCTAAACTTACAGAGAGTTCGAGGCGGCACTTTAACAAAGTTTGAAAAACATGGCTTGTCTTTGCACATGGCCCATTTTATTGTCAGTATTTACTCTTATTCATGTTGAGTTAACTCTTTATACTTGTTTTCTTCCATAAAATACAGATTTAAGACACCTTATGCACTATTTTTGGGGTATATTTTTGTCATTTGGAGCTTTGCTGTATAAATCTCTACCCTTTGCATATTTGATTTTAGGATTCAGTGTTGCCATTTCACGTTCTAACTTGTCTTTTTTTGACTGGAGAACCCTGCTGTTCGTTTCCTTTCACCTGTCAATCAAGCCATCAGACGTAGGCCACACCCACATTTGGCTTTTTGTCTGAACCACAGGAGGCCTATTTAAGTGAACTGAATCATACACTCAAATCTCATTCAGCTCTACTGTTATCACCCAGTCACATCAATGACCTCTAATTTGATGTCAG